>NW_016825275.1:607911-630284 GCF_001698545.2 Rhinopithecus bieti | reverse complement strand
TTTTTTTTTTTTTTTTTTTTTTTTTTTTGAGACAGGGTCTGGAGTGCAGTGGCATGATCATGGCTCACTGCAGCCTCAATCTCCTGGCCTCAAGCCAGCCTCCCACCTCAAGCCTCCAGAGTAGCTGGGATTACTGGCATGCACCAGCACACCCAGCTAAGTTTAAAGTTTTTTACACAGACAGGGTCTTGCTCTGTTGCCCAGGCTTGTCTCCAACTCCTGAGCTTAAGCAATCCACCCATGTTGGGCCTCCCAAAGTATAGGGATTACAGGTGTGCGCCACTGCACCTGACCCAGATTTTGGTTTTGAAATGCCATTCTCCAGTAAAAGGAACTAGGCCTCCTTGGAGAAAGGCCTGATTCTAATGCTGGAGCAAAGAATACCCAAGATGAGCCTGGAGCATCTTGTAGGGTCAGAAGGCAACCAAGTGCTCAAAAATCAAAAGATTGGAGGTATAGTAAAGGGAAATGTGAACCAATCTGAAAGAGTTCCCAAAGGCCAAAGCAGGAACAATTTGAGCAACAAAATATACAATAAATATGCATGAATCCACATTAATACAAACAAATGATTAAATAAATGAGAGAGAAGAAACAAATCCAAGATTGAGAAACTGTAACAGATTGTTAGACAGTAAGGAAATATGACGACTAAATGCAGTCTGGTATGCTGAACTAGATCCTGGAGCAGATAAACGACATTAGTGGAAAAACTGGTAAAATCCAAATAAAATCTGGAGTTTAGTTAAAGCTATGTGCCAATGTTAGTTTCTTAGTTTTGAAAAATGTACAATGGCAATGGTAAATGATGTTAAGATGATAAAATTAGGGACAAACTGGGCTGCGGGGTATGGTAGAATCCTGTACAAACTTTGCAGCTTAACCCAATCTAAAATTATTCCAAAATGAAGCTTATTAAACAACAACAACAACAACAGAGTCTTGGCTTCTCCCTAATAAAAACAGAGGCATGGCCAGGCGCGGTGGCTCACGCTAATCCCAGCACTTTGGGAGGCTGAGGCGGGCAGATCACCTGAGGTCAGGAGTTTGAGACCAGCCTAGTCAACATGGCGAAACCCCATCTGTACTAAAAATACAAAAATTAGCTGGGTGTGGTGGTGCATGCCTGTAATCTCAGCGATTCGGGAAGCTGAGGCAGAAGAATTGCTTGAACCCAGGAGGCAGAGGTTGCAGTCAGCCGAGATTGCACCACTGCAATCCAGCCTGGCGACAGAGCAAGACCCCCCCTCAAAAAAAAAAAAAAAAAAAAAAAAATAGAGGCATATAACTTAACAATGAAGTTGTTAATTTCCACCAATATTTTATTTTCCCCTACCATGCTCTGTGCTTTACCTTAGAACTTATCACTGGAATGAAGTTCTGGAGTTTTGTAGTTCATTTTTGTTTGTTCTGTTATGCTTTCTACTGGATCTCTAGCATCTGAAAAAGTACCTAGCACTTAATAGGCATCCAATATACACTTGCTGAGCAAACATCTGTTAGATAAATGTCTCTATTACTATTTTATTTTTCCCTTTAAACTGTTAACATAATTTTTATTTCCCCACCTTAGCAACAAGGTAATTCCTGAAGGATGGGTGCACAGGTAGGGATAAAAATGAGAAAGAGCACGCAAATGGCAAGTACATAAAACTTCGGCTATAGTCTATAAAGTTCTTTTCATCAGTTAAAGGGACACATTTAAAAAAAAACTCTTCTTTCATATATTACATCAGATTTCAAATTCTCTGCCTGCTTTTCAAAGTTACCTATGAGTAACACAAGAACACAAAAAACAAAATTACCAATTTTTTGCATGATTATTTACTTTTCTAAACATAATAGATACTAAAGTGGGCCACATTTACATGTTTTCGATTAAAATAAAATATGGTGATGGGAACTGAAAATGGTGCACTCGCTTTGGAAAACAGTTTGGCTCTTTCTTGTAAAGTTAAACATACAATTAGCATGTGACCCAGAAATCCCACCAAGTATTTAACTGAGAAATAAAAACATGTTCACCCAACAATCTCTAAATGTTTACAGCAGCTTTATTCGGAATCACCAAAAACAGTAAACAAGGCAAATGTACAACTGGTAAATGGACAAAAATTATGTTACACTCATCTAGTGGTCTTTTAATCAATGATTTATTAATTACTCCACAATAATAAGGATTACACTATTGATACACACAATAAAAAGGATGCATCTAAATACATTATATCAAGTGAAAGAAGCTCAACTCAAACAGTTTCATTTACATGACATTCTGGAAAGGCAAAACTATAGGATAAAGTGCAGACCGTCAGTTGGTTGCCAGGGGCTGATGGTAAGAGAGTAGGGTTGACTCTAAAGGGGGCCATAAAAGATTTTGCAGGGGGGCAGACATGTTCTGTACTTTGATTGTGATGCTGTTTACACAAACCCATGTTCTGTCAAAACTTAGAAGTGTCCACAAAAAAAGTAAATTTTGCTGTATGGAATTTTAAAAATAAGTAAATATGGAGCTGAAAGACAACTAGGAGGAGGTTAAGAAGACATACACAGTAAGTCTTCTGAATCTGCAGATTCAAACAATTGCAGATTGAAAATATTCTGCAAATTTTTAAAAAATAAAAATACAACAATAAACAATACAAACAAAACAATATAACAACTATTTACATAGCATTACATGGCATCAGATATTGTAAGTAATCCAAAGAGGATTAAAAGTAGACAAGAGGGCTCCTTTCTCTTGGTTCCTTTCCCCTCTCCCCGACCCGTAAGGAAAAAAAATTGGAGGAGTGCATAGGTCACATGTAAATACTATGCCATTTTATATCAGGGACTGGAACATCTGCAAACTTTGGCATCCACTGGGGTTCCAGAACCAATCCCCTGCAAATACAGAGGGACAACTGCAATGTATAAATGGAAGCTCTTATTCCAAGAACAATCATCAATCTGTGATTGTCCTCTCTTCAAGTCACTTAAGTAAAAAAGGTAGAATTCTGAAAAGAAAAAAATACAATCCTTTAACAGATTACTTCAATTGTTCATTTGGGACCTATCATTGTCCCAAACCAATTTATCAATTTCAGCTCTAACAATCCAGGAAGTTACACAAACAAGGGAAGTTTGTTATCATGGGGGTAAAAGAAACTTGACAGAAAAGCTAGACTGCCTTTGTAATTAATAGTAAATAAGTCTAGGACACTGATTTGGTGTCAAATTTCCCTAAAGATCCAACGCTCTTGTTAACTGTGGACAAGCCCAGTACTTATTAAGATGTAAGATCATATATATATAAATTATTAATATATATATATATACATAGTTTTCTAATTGTCATTTGGAAGGTAAAAAGATTACAAATGAGTGAATGGTCTGTATTTACTGACTTACATAACCATATCTACTAGAAGCTATTTCATGAAATAGTATTAATAAATAAAATGTAATAATGAAGAAAAGAGTAAAATATAACTATTCCTAGAAAACAAATATGGCCTTAGATCTCAGATAATGATAATGCTTTAATGGGCAATATATCTATAAATTTGCATAGGAGCAACGACTAGAGAGGTCAAAAGCCTGACTTCTAGTTACTCAGCCTGATAAAAGTGGCAACTGAAGAAAGATGAGGTTCATAAATTTGGAAAGCCGAGCTTTATTTCTCATAAAGGGCTGCAACCTGCAAGCATGCTCAGTTGAGCCTCATGCTTCTCCACAGGACCCATGTTCAAAAAATGGTGGTGTTACCATGATCCGAGGGTGGAGTTTTCAGCTCTCTGATGTGAAAAGGTGAAGTAGAAAACATTAAAACCCTCACTGCACATTCTCCATAGATTTGCCAGAACCACTCTTATCAGGAGGGAATGCTGGTGAGCTGTTTTGTGGAAACCACAAAAGGGAGGGGCAGCTGTCAGGCTTTTGGTTGGTATCATCATCTGTGGAGTTTTTTGAAAGGGCTGGTTTCTATTTAGCCCTTAGAGAAGAAAACTTAATGGCAGTTAGTGAGGGAAAGGGCATAAGCAGGCATATTTGACCTCCCCATTCCAGTCATGGCCAAGAATTCAGTTTTCAAGGTTTCTCTAGGGTCCCCTTGGCCAAAAGGAGACCCATTCAGTCAACTGAGGGGCTCAGAATTTTAGTTTATTTCTCAACAGTTACTCAATTTCTCTGAAGCTTAATTTTCTCAATAGTTTCTTGCACTAAGCAATATGTATTTATAGAGTGTTTCACATGAAAAGGAAATGTACTAGATTTTGGAATACAAAAGTGCTAGACAGTGATCCATACCCATAGCTAAGACAAGACACGTTACATCACTGTCATCATCATCATCACCTAGTAAGTTTAAACACAAAGGCATCCTCTCAGCACTATTAGAGAACTAGACATTTCCCTAAAGTGCAAAAGGACAAGAACTCATTAAAAGTTTTCCAGGGCCAATCATGTTAGTATGCTATTATGTTCCATTTAAAGGGTACTAAAATCCTCTAAAGGTGGATTTAAAGATATGTAGTATCTATCCTGATCCTCTACAAAATGAATAACATAATCTATATGGTACATATGTGCTACAGACAGAGGGATATGGTATATGGAGCAAGCGCTAGGGCAACATATGCCGTTATTTTTAAAGATAGTAGAACTTATCTAGCACTAGGTTAAAAAAAAAAAAAAAAAGATGGTAGAACTGAAGCACACATCAGACAGCCTTTCCTCAGAACCACAGAATACATTAGTGATACGTTTTGGGTTAGAACTTTCTTATCTGAAGCTCAGACTGCTTCTCAACAGTTGAAAACAAGCTATTGTCAATTTGCTTTTTAAAATACCTATTTTGCTGCTGTTAAGCCAAAGCAATGCAGGTCCATGACTGAAAAAATAAAAGTTTCCACCTCTCGCCAGTCTAGTTCAACTCCTGAGAGCAACCCATTTTCAACTCTTTGTATTAGGTCTAGTGGTTACCTTCATCTTTCTAAATAGCATATTTAGTAGTTTTTGTTTATCAACTGTAGAAATGACCTACTGATTCCAATTCTGAGAGACAGTTTAGTTCAGCCTATTCCGCATAAGTTCTTAATTGGCTAATGTTAATACTTCATACCTTTTTATTCCACCAAATATATTGATATGGTTTGGCTGTGTCCCCACCCATATCTCATCTTGAATTCCCACGTGTTGTGGGTGGGATTCAGTGGCAGGCAACTGAAACATAGGGGTAAGTCTTTCCTGTGCTGTTCTCGTGATAGTAAGTCTCACAAGATCTGATGATTATATAAGGGGGAGTGTCTCTGCACAAGCTCTCTTGTCTGCCACCATATGAGACGTGCCTTTCACCTTCTGCCATGATTGTGAGGCCTCCCTAGCCATGTAAAACTCTAAGTCCAATAAACCTGTTTCATTTGTAAATTCCCCAGTCTTGGGTATGTTTTTATCAGCAGCATGAAAATAGACTAATACAGTAAATTGGTACCAGCAGAGTGAGGTGCTGCTGAAAAGATAACTGAAAACGTGGAAGCAACTTTGGAATGGGGTAACAGGCAGAGTCTGGAATAGTCTGGAGGGCTCTGAAGAAGACAGAAAAAGGTGGGAAAGTCTGGAACTCCCAAGAGACTTGTTAAATGGCTTTGACCAAAATGCTGATAATGATATCGACAATGAAATCCAGGCTGAGGTGGTCTCAGATGGAGATGAGGAACTTGTTGGGAACTGGAGCAAAGGTGATTCTTGACAGTTTTAGCAAAGAGACTGGCAGCATTATGCCCCTGCCCTAGAGATCTGTGGAACTTTGAACTTGAGAGAGATGATTCAGGGCATCTAGTGGAGGAAGAAATTTCTAAGCAGCAAAGCATTCAATAGGTGACTTGGGTGCTGTTAAAAGCACTCACAGCATAAAAGTTTGGAAAATTTGCAGCCTGACAATGTGATAGAAAAGAAAATCCCATTTTTTGAGAAGAAATTCAAGCCGCCTGCAGAAATTTGCATAAGTAACGAGGGGCCAAATGTTCATCCCCAAGACAATGATGAAAATGTCTCCAGCGAATGTCAAGAGGCCTTCACAGCAGCCCTCCCATCACAGGTCCTGAGGCCTAGGAGGAAAAGGTGGTTTGGTGGGGCCCAGGGTCCCTCTGCTGTGTGCAGCCTAGAGAGTTGGTACCCCGCGTCCCAGGCAGTCCAGCCCTGGCTAAAAGGGGCCAAGGTACAGCTTGGGTTTTCGCTTCAGAGGGTGGAAGCCCCAAGCTTTGGCAGCTTCCAAGTGGTGTTGACCCTGCAGGTGCTTGGAAGTCAAGAATTGAGGTTTGGGACCTCTGTCTAGATTTCAGAAGGTGTATAGAAATGCCTGAATGCCCAGGCAAAAGTTTGCTGCAGTGGCAGGGCCCTCATCCAGAACCTGTGCTAGAGCAGTGTGGAAGGGAAATAAGAGGTCGCAGATCCCATACAGAGTCCCCACTAGGGCACTGCCTAGTGGAGCTGTGAGAAGAGGGCTACTGTCCTCCAGACCCCAGAATGGTAGATCCACTGCCAACAGCTTGCACCATACACCCGGAAAAGTCACCGACATTCAATGCCAGCCCACGAAAGCAGCAAGGAGGGGGACTATACCCTGCAAAGTCATAGGGGCGGAGCTGCCCAAGACCATGGGAACCCACCTCCTGCATCAGCGTGACCTGGATGTGAGACATGGAGTCAAAGGAGATCATTTTGGAGTTTTAATATTTGACTGCTCTGCTGGGGCCTGTAGCCCCTTTGTTTTGGCCAATTTCTCCCATTTGGAACGGTTTGTTTAGCCAATACCTGTGCCCCCATCGTATCTAGGAAGTAACTAACTTGCTTTTGATTTTACAGGCTCATAGGTGGAAGGGACTTGCCTTGTCTCGGATGAGACTGTGGACTGCAGACTTGAGTTAATGTTGAAATGAGTTAAGACTTTGGGGCACTGTTGGGAAGGCATGATTGGTTTGAAATGTGAGGACATGAGATTCGAGAGGGGCCAGGGGCAGAATGATATGGTGTGGCTGGCTCATCTTGAATTCCCAGGAGTTGTGGGAGGGACCCCAGTGGGAGGTAATTGGATCATGGGGGCAAGTCTTTCCTGTGCTGTTCTTGTGACGGTAAGTCCCACGAGATACGATGATTACATAAGGGGGGAATTTCCCTGCACTAGCTCTCTTATCTTGTCTGCCACCATATGATACATGCCTTTCACCTCCTGCCATGATTGTGAGTCCTCCCCAGCCATGTGGAACTGTAAGTCTAATAAACCTCTTTCTTTTGTAAATTGCCCGGTCTCAGGTATGTCTTTATCAGAAGCGTGAAAACAAACTAATACAAATATGTAATATTTATTGACATAAATAACCTGCCTTTTACCTCCCTTTCTTCATTCTTCTAATTTTTGTCTTCTGTCCTTTTATTTTTTCATGGCAAGGCTGACAGAATGTTCTGTAATCATATTGAATTTTCTACGCATTTCCTATTATATATATCCAAAATTTCTCTTAGATAAGAAAAACTTGGAATGCTCATTAAAATGCAGATCCCTGAACCACCATTCTACATCTAGTGAAGCAAAATCTCAAGGAGAAACGAGTATCTGTATTTTTAGCAAACATCCCAAATAATCCTTACACTCAGGTGTGTGAGAAGCATTGTCTATGTGTTTATTTTTGGTGAGGAGGATACTATAATTAAATTTCCTTTTTTGGTTCAGCTTCTATTTTTCTTTGTGCTTCTAATTATCTTGCTTACATTGTCATAATCACATCTATAAATTATTCTAATGCCTCATGGGTATCATCAAAATTATGGAATCTTCTCCTTACCCAAACAGCCCCCTCTACAATATGAACTGGACGCTTTCTGGGCATCCTAAGACTGCTTCTTTGCTCTCCAGCGTAGATCTATCATTTTCTGGATCCCATGCATTCATGTTTTTTGGTTTACTTGTCTTGCAGAAGCATATCCCTAATAAGTGTTCTGTAAGAAGGAATGCATGTGAGGCCAATTTCTCAAGTTGTTAAATGTCTAAAATGTCTTTACTTAGTTCTCACTCCAGATTGACAGCTGGCTAGGTAGAGAATTCTAGGAGGAAAATTCTTTTCCCTCAGAATTTCAAAGGCATTACTCCAGTCTTCGGGCATTCAGTGTTGCAGGCCTACTATTTAACCACTCCCAAGCCCTGCATCCAGCAAGACATGTAGGATTCTCTCAATAGTTGTATAATAATGTCACTGGGGGGTCAGAACACTTGGGTCCTTCAATTCTTAGATTTTTTTCTATTATCCCTTTTACAATTTCTTCTCTATTTTGTTTGTTCTTTCCTTCTGAAACCCATATGAGTCAAATGTTGGACTTTCTGGATTCAATCTCTATGTCACTTCTTCTTGCCTCCTTTTTCTATCTCTGATGTTTTGTTCTACTTTCTGATAAGATTTCTTTCCCTTATCTTCTAATTCATCTATATTCATTTTTCAGGACTGCTGTAACAAACTACCACAAACTTCGTGGCTTAAAACAGAACACCATTCAACCCACTACACCTTCTACTGAGTTACTTGTTTTAACAAGTTATTTGTTAAAGAGGTCTTGGTCTTGATTGCCATTTCTTCACAGACCACTCTTCCTTTCCTTTATAACAGATGTAACAGAGAACACCCATTTGACCTTTTAAAATTCAAGTTTCTTGTTTTTCCCATTTAATTTTTAAGTTTTCCTTGAATTCATTCAGTAAATATTTATTGAACATATGCACTGTACTAAGCATGGTTCTAGATACTAGACAGAAATTTCAATTCCCTGCTCTTATGGAAATCATATTCTAGTTGGGGAGCAGAAGCATTGATTATGTGTTTATTCTATCACATATCATAAGCACTATGAAGATAAAGGAAAACAAATTAGGGAAAATGAAGAATGAATAATTACCAGTGGCAAATCCCTATGGCTCTGAAACAACCTCAATTCTTGCCTCCTCAGAAGAAAGAATTCAACTGAGGGACAGAAGCAGAAGGAGAGGCCAAGGCAAGTTTTGGAGATGGAATGAGTTTATTATAACAAACGGCTTTAGAGCAGGAACAAAGGGAAGGAAGGTACACTTGGAAGAGAGCAAAGTGGGCAACCTGAACAGACGAATGCACGGTTTGACATTTCGACGTGGGGTTTTATACGTTGGCATACTTCCTGGATCTTGTGTCCCATCTCCCCTGATTCTTCCCTTGGAGCAGGCTGTCTGTACACACAGTAGCCTCCTAGCACTTGGGAGGGGGACCAAGTGCAACGTGTTTACCAGAGTTGTACGCATGTTCACTTGAGGTGTTCTTCCCTTACCAGTCGAAAGTCCCTAGGAGGTCATATACCAAACTCTGCCATTTTGCCTCTTAATGCAAATGCTTGAGCCCACTCACCCAGTTCCTGAGATCACAAGCTTCAGATGCTTCTGTTTATTTGGAGGCTACCTTTCCCTGGTGCAGGCTGCAACCAATTAATATTTTAAAGAAACAGTTAACAACTGCCTGACCATCATCTGATGGTTGCCTGTCATTCCTGGTGTGTGTTGGGGGAGGGGAGCCCTTTTCTGCCCTGTTCATGCCTGACTAGCTACCTACTGTAACAGAAGGAGTAATATTTGATATTGAATGGTCAGGGAGGATCTCTCTGGTGGGCAACAGTTCAGCACAGATCTGAATGAAGTGAGGGAAGAGATCAAGCAGACCTCTAGGGAGGAGCACCGAAGGCATAAAAAGCACAGGTGTGCAGAGGAAAGAATATACATGGCATGTCTGAGAAACAGCAAGGAGGCCAGGATGGCAGGAGGACATTGATCAAAAGGAAAAGTGGGAAGCAATGAATTCAGAGAGAAGCCCAATATTAGATCCAGTAGGACCTTGCATACTATGATACATATTTCAAAAAAATTTTGAGTGAAATGGAAAGCCACTGGCATTTTCAGCAGAGCTTGGACATGATCTGACTTACATTTCAAAATCTCAAGCTTTGGTGGCTCCTTCTTATCTGTTGTTTTAGGGTTACCCTTTCTTACCCTCACTTGTAAGTTTTTTACCCTCACTTGTAAGTTTATTACTTACACTAGAGCAAGTGAAAAAATTGAATGGAATGTGAAAACCATACCTAATTTTATGTATCTATACCAGAGAGCTAAATGCACGCCATATACCAACATATGATGACACACTATTACAAAACCACTTATAGAGATTCTTACTGGAAGTTTCAGCAATGACTGAAGCTAGCTTTGTTTTATTTTCTGATAAAAAGATTAAGAAATGTAAAGAAGCCTAAAACTTCAATAAAATGCTTCCTCTGTTCCATATAGATCACACAATTCCTATTTCACAGCATTCATATAGAAAACGTTTAAGGTTTTAAGGACTGAAAATCAAATAAAATACTTTTTCTATATTCACACAAAACCCATTGTGTTCTATTATATCAGTTTAAGTTCTATGACATAGGCCAACTTTAAAAAGTTACAGAAACTCATATTTAAGACTCAAACATATTTTGTGGATTATTCATGGGAAGTTCTCTTTTAAGTCCAAAGATATAGCACTTTCAATGGCAGATTCCACTTACTACCCAGATGACGTAAAGAAAACTTACAGTAATTTCAACACAAGCACATGCTTACTGTAAGTGACAAAGCAAATTAATTTTAAAGAACGGCTTGGTTCATTTCCAGACTAAATAAAAGCAACTTGAACTATCCACAGCACTGTTTCTCTAAGTAAACCAGTTGCCTGTCCCATAATAACAAAATTCCAAATTATGGAAAGCATAGCTTTTCCCTGTCCTTGGAGAAAAGTTTGAAATCTAAAATAAAATTTCAAGTTATTAACAAAACAAAACAAGAACACCCAAGATATCAAAGGAATATATGCAGTGTTAGGTCTTTGGCTCAATATAAGTGAATCTAACTTCATTATGATTTCACAGTTAATTCAAAAGACTGCAAGTACCCATTAAAACTTTAAGATCTAGGAAGCCGGGCACAGTGGTGCATGCCTGTAGTCCCAGCTACCCAGGAGGCAGAGGTGAGAGTATCGTTTGAGCTGGGGAGGTCAAGGCTGCAGTGAGTCGTGACTGCCCAACAAACCAAACAAAAATAAATAAAATGAATAAACAGCAGCAACAAAAACCCCTCTGAAACCTATAATTTAATAGGAACACTTTCAAAATAATCAATTCTATCCATATCCCTTATTTTCTCCCTTCACAGAATGTAACAATAAGGATTTTAGTCTAATGCCTTAAAGTCAAAAGGGAAAAATAAATAACATTTATTAAATACCTATCATATGTGAGACACTGATAATTATACACATAGTCTCATTTAACTGCCACAGCAATTCTATAAAATTACTAGTGCTTTCCCCATTTTATTTATGGAGAAACTGAGCTACCGGATGTCATCTGAGGTAAGGGATGCCATCTGGTGGTTAATTCAGTCGAGTGACTTGTCCAAGATGGTAGTCAGGACTACAACTTAAATGGTTTGACTATTAGTCTAGAACTGTTACAGCACAGTTGCTTCTGGAAGTTGCAGAAATCATAACCCTGGTGTCACTAAGATGTTAACAAATGTTCTGAGAAATAAGTACTCTGTGGTTCAGGTTTCGGAGAAGTTACATCCGAATTTTTCAGAACTTCAATAGGCAAATTTCTCTTCAAAAAAGCAATAAAATGGGACGTGTTCTAATTTATTAAACCATGAAACCCTCTGTTTTAAAGAAAACCTAATAATATACCATGGGATGCTTGTGTTCAACTAAGCAGTTCGGAAAATGATCATCTGGTCCAATCTCCTCATTCCGTGGTTTAAAACAATGAGATGCAGGGAGGTGAAGTGACAGCAAGATACTAACAGGGTCAGGGTTGGCACGAGGAGGCCTGATGATTCCCACCAGCATACTCTTTCCCCTAATCATCCTGTCTCACTGTTTCTACAGAGCTTAACACCAGTTTTTTTAAAAGTATTACATCAATCACTTATTCTGATTTTACTGAATGACAGTAAAGAGAAACCATTTACAGACATGAAGCTCGAAAATGTTCTACCTCCAAAGGCACTAGTATTTCAGAGACTTGGAATATATTTGGAAATGTGGAAAATGATTCCACTTTCGTAACAATGAGTAACAATTTTAGGCCAAGTAGTACTACACTCATATTTGTCTTTGAAGTGAGACATTAGTCCACCCTAGTACTGCATACAGACATACTGACTAAAAAATATCCAATCTGTGACCATCTTTATAAAGGGTAATTTGTTCATTGTTTTCCCCTTACCCCATTCGCCCTAGAGTGGCTTCCTTTCACTTTGCCCTACCCCTTCTAGCAGGTAGTAAACAGTCCTGGCCAGTGATGCCATCTGGCGGTTAGTTCAGAAACTGTTTAACCAACACACCTTCCAATCAGGATCTCACCATCTGGACCCTCTCCAAAACCACACTCCCCTTTCTTCCAAGTTTTGCCCATTTACCTTAGTAAAATCGGCTTTTCTTCTTTCCTGCGCTGTTTATCCAGTTGAATGAAAAACTTATTTTATTTGTGGCACTCTAGTTACAGAAAAATCATGAGTCCTAAGTACATCTGAAGCTAAAGAAACAAACCAACAAGAAGAGGCCAACATAATCCCGAAAATGCCCCCATTCGACATCCTGTCCTAATAGAGACTGTTAGAATCTCCATTATTCATCCAATGCCTTCAGGGAATACCAGTGCTGAGAAGAACCTTGAGGATTATCACTTCAAGGTCAAATGCTTCATTTTACGGCTGAAGAAACTGGCTCTGTGAGAAAGAATTGAAGTAACCACCCACCCAACAGCACACAGCGAGTTAATGGCAGCGCCAAGTTTATGGCCTAGGGCTCCCCATTCCAAATCCAGTACTGGGTCAACTACTCTGCGCGCCAGGCTTCTCAAGCCTGTTTTTGCTCAACCAGTGTATTTACTTTTTCCATAATTAATTATAGTAATATTGTGAATCTCTGTACTATGCCTAACAGTGTCTAGCACACTTCATATTTATTGATTATTTGGGTATCTGTTAATTACTGTACTTATTGCAAATCTAGAATACTTGCAGTAGACAGGCTTTTTTTTTTTTTTTTTTTAATCTGCTTAAAAAGCGAACTGCCACTTTATAACATTGTTTCTATGACTATTCCCATTAATCATCACATGGTAACCTTTTGGAACACAATCCATTCAGAAATTTGAGACTTCCTGTTCACCTGATTAGTCTTAACCAAAGACAGAAGAAAATATGTGGCACAGGGTGAAAACTGCAACCAATTTTGAAGAAAACAGAAATTCTAGTACTAGTTGCATTATAATCACACGACTTTAGGCAAACTTGTCTTCTCTCCCACAAAACAATCCTCGACCCTAAACTCATGTAGGATAACTGCAAATCCTTCATAAATTACAAATATCTATAACGATTATAGTTATTAATAGTAATTTATATTTTAGGTCCCGTGACTAATCACTTTACATATACAATGTCATGTAATTCTTGCAGCCCTGTTTTACAGATGGCAAAAACAAGGCTTAGCAACTTAAACCTGTTCGGGGTCACAGAGTTAAGACGTGAAGAACTCAAGGGCCTGCTTAGAACTGAAAGCCTCCAGAGCCAGTACTCCGAAAAGGGGAGCAATAATGCAAGGCCCACTCTGATACTACCACTCCAAGGCTCTGCAGTCAGAGGGGCGTGAAGGCAAGCGACCAAGATCGCTATTTTCAGTTACATTTAACGTACACAGTGAAATAATGGGGTACACGGAAGACCTGGGTCCTTTCTCTGAGCTGGGCAACTCAGGGACCCCCCCCCCCCCTCCAAGTCGCTTAGCCCTCTGGGCTGTTCAACTTGGGGAGGAAAAGGGGCTGCCCCGGGGCCAACGAGGCTTTGGATGGTGGATCATATTCAGGGTGTAAACCTGTGCGTACCGAGTCAAGCTTCTGGGAAAGAACCTTCATCAGAGTCCCTCCAAAAAAGAAGACACGCTGGATTAGGCATCTGCAAAGTTCCGCCCGCCTCTCCGACGTCAGGGAGCCCCCGAAGTAGGAGCTTTCTTACGCCACTAGGAAGGCTGGCGTGTGGGCGGGCTCTGCCTTCCCTTCCTCACTAATTGTGTGAACTGAGAACCGCGGCCTGGCTAGCTAATGGCTGCGGGCCGCCGCGGGGTGGCCGCTCGCACTCTGCCCACCCCTCGGGGAGGGTGGCTGGCAGGGCACAGGGCGCTGTGTACCCCCGGCCGGCAGCCCTGAGCCTTTGCGCTCGCTTTGGGGTCTTGATCCGCCGTCTCCT
Source organism: Rhinopithecus bieti (assembly GCF_001698545.2). Classification (NCBI taxonomy): domain Eukaryota; kingdom Metazoa; phylum Chordata; class Mammalia; order Primates; family Cercopithecidae; genus Rhinopithecus; species Rhinopithecus bieti. Next base: position 615,955 of record NW_016825275.1, on the reverse strand, counting down.
CGCTGGCAGTTCTCGTGACTCGGTGAGCGCTCCGGCGAGAAGGAAGGTTGCCAGGACCGCGCGGCTACCGCTGAAGGCCCCAAAAAGAGAGACAGGGGAGACCGCGCGGGGTGCCGCAAGTGTCCCCTATTCCATCCCCCACCCAGGTTTCTCCGGTGCGCCGCTCAGCGAACGTCCACGAGCTACTTACTGAAGAAGAGGCGATAATTCTGCGAGCAGGGCTGGCCGCGCTCCTCGGTGTGGTACAGGGCCATAGCACGGCGCGGCCCGGTCCCAGCACTGGTCCCCAACCGCAGGCAGGCAGCGGCGGGGGCACCCGTGCGCAGCAGCCGCAGCAGCGCGCTCATGGCGTCAATGACGGTCCGGCTGTGCGCGCGGAGCTACTGGGGTGCCCGACCCGGCCGCGCGCCGGTGCCCCCTACCGTCCGGAGTCATCCCTCCCGCCCCGGCGCTTGGGCTGCGATCCTGGTGCCTGCCAGTGGAATCTGGGCCACCAGCCAGTTGCGCGCACTGTGCCCTCAGCGAGACCGCAGCTCAAAGACGAGTAAGACAAGACCCACCACCCCTGAAGCGCTCACTGCCACTTGTTAATTTATACATTTATTCATGCCTTCATTTATCCCATCAAGATTTAGTATCATGATTTTTTATTACAGTGATGTAATATCGAGTGATTACTCTGTGCCAGGAACTGCTCTAGACCCCGTCCAATATAGGAGATGAGCGCACATGCACACAAAGACATCACTATAAGACAAAATGATCAGGCCACCACGTGAAAACGTGACGTTGACACCGACTTATAGAGCAAAAAAACCCTAAGTAGCTTACTCAGTGAGACCATTTCCTAACCCATAGAGATGATTTATCCTTTCCTTTTTGTTGTTGTTGTTTTTGGTTTTGTTTTTGAGACAGTCTCAACACTGTTGCCTGGGCTGGAATGCAATGGCGCAATCTCGGCTCACTACAACCTCCGTCTCCTGGGTTCAAGCGATTCTCCTGCCTCACCCTCCCGAGTAACTGGGATTATAGGCACGTGTCACCACGCCTGGCTAATTTTTGTATTTTTAGTAGAGACCGGGTTTCTCCATGTTGGTCAGGCTGGTCTCGAATTCCTGACCTCCGGTGATCCTCCTGCCTTGGCCTCCCAAAGTGCTGGGATTACAGGCGTGAACCACCGCGCCCGGCTGGGAGAATGGATATTGTAGAACACTAGTACTCTGTCACAAGTGTCATTTTATTTTTTTCTAGTCCATCTTCTTTGGGACTATCATCATCTAGACCACTTTCCTACTGGGCAACCAGGTTCTTTCAGCATCTCCAATTATCGTGCGATCATTAAAATTGAGAAACTGGTCTACCCAGGCTCCAGAAAGGATCCCTAAGAGATGTTGTGACTAGCTACTTAGAGACTCTCTACTAAGATTATCGATACTAAAATGTTTTTGTCAACAGTGGTAGCTTTGTAATGTGTCAACATGAATAGGCACAACTATAAGGCAAATGCTCCCATAAAAAGGAGAGAAAATCTCTTTTGTGCATATATCACAGAGTTGTATAATTTTATTGTTTATGTTGGAAAAAAAGCTTAATTTTTCTATTAACTTTTGAAGATTAGATATTTAAATAAGACAAATTCCTATGGAGGCAGGGTTGTGGGCTAATTTCTAATAATCTATGGATACTTAAAAGTATCCAGGCTGGGCATAGTGGCTCATGCTTGTAATCCTAGCACTTTGGGAGGCCAAGGTGGGAGGATCACTTGAGCCCAGGAATTTGAGACCAGCAGCCTGGGCAACATGGTAAAACCCATCTCCACAAAAAATACAAAAATTGGCCAGGCGGGTGGCACACGCCTGTAGTTCCAGCTACTTGGGAGGCTGAGATGAGAGGATGGTTTGAGTCTGAGAGGCGCAGGTTGCAGTGAAGCCAAAATCATGCCACGGCACTCCAGCTTTGGCAACAGAGCCATGCCCTGTTTAAAAATAAATAAATAAATAAAAAGTTTTCTATTGAGAAAATCCAGCATAAAGTTCTGAGGTCCCTCTTGCAAACAGCTTTTCTTAACTCTAGCAACATATTTTATTAGTAACTGATGACAAGTTATATGCATCCTGATTTGAAGAAACCAACAAAGATACTAAACATTTCTGAATATAAATGTTTACTTAAAATGAAATCTTGACACTAACTTGTTATTTTGTAAATTACACTGTAAAATGTTACCAAGGTATCACGCATTCAGGAAAGGAAACGCTGACTTTCGTTAAGTAGGTTTACATTTATTTTTAATCACTTAAATTTCCATCTTTCATTCTCTATTGAAATATTTGAGAATCAAAATTAAAAATGCATAATATAAATGATAGGAAATAATACGTATCAGGTTAGCTTTTAAAACTTTTAAAAGATACTCTGAGGGTAATGTTTATTACATAATATTTAATTATGTACTTATTGAAATTTAGACATTTGGAGTCTAACACACTGGATTTCCATTATTGACAACTCCTGTTGTCATCATGTAGCAAGTACAAGTCTTAGTCCCAGGAGTTTACAAGTTGGAGAGTAAAGACAAATACACAGAAAATCATGAAATAACATTTCCAGAGTTTATGAAATATCAAACCACCAGAGATTCATCAACACAGAATTGAAACTGGTGGCTCAGGAAAACTATAACTAATATGTAGGAAAGACCAAAATATAAAATATGAGTTATGGTGTCAGGTATTGACAGTATCTCGGGTACCAAGTGGCAAGGACCCAGAGAGTAGTTCTGGCAATAGAAATAGAAAGGAATGTTGAATTTGGAAGAAATGACCAACTTTGATACCTCGCTGGAAGTTGTAAAATGAGGATGGAAGAGTTAAAAAATTTATACATAATAAATAACCAAGAGATATGTGGTGTTATTTTCAGATATATGTTAATAAAAATGAGAGAGAAATTTTGACACTAAGATGATAAACGTAGCTTGGGACATGTTGAGTTTGAAACAATGCAGAGTTCCTTCTGGAGATGAAACTATTTTCACCACTGGAATTCTCTGACTAGCAGACTCTGAGATTGAATTTCATATGCATGTACAGTGTTTATTAGGTTGCACACTTGGAATCAGTATGTGAAAATGGAGGTAAGAAAGCAAGATAGAGCTGAGAGAGAAGTCGAGCTGTGGTGCGAGCCCAATAGCCTCAGCCAACTTCATAGAATACTCTGGAGTTTAAAAGGCTAGTTACAGTTGTCCAGTGGAAAGCACAAATTGATGGGCCTTTACAGCCTCAATGATTGGATGGATATAAGCTGACCTCGGAAAGGACATGATTTGGACAAGGCAGCTATGGCCATCCCTGAAGAAGCTGACAGATAAATGCTATATGCTACCTGTACTCCCAACAGTTCAGCAAAAATTCATTAAGCCATGGCACATCCACAGTGACTACCACAACTGTGAAACTGCAGTAAAGGTAATAGTTGGAACTAGAGAAAAATTACATAATTAGTGAATTCCAGTTCTGTTTCTGCTTTTAGCATTGGTAAGCATAACACAAAATCTACCATGGTTATGGTTATTGTTTTTACAATGCTAGATTATCCTAATAGAAAATAAAATAATTTTGAAATTGTGGAGTACTCATTTATGTGTTTACTTTTATAAAAGCAGTAAATGTCCCTAAAATGAATTATTATTATTACCTACATGATAAATAAGCAAATTAAGAAATTTGCTAATTGCTCATCTTTGCTCGCAATAGCTAGCTTGTGGGGGGAAAGAAATAGAGCAGTACACAATAAAAGTAATGAGAATTTTAAAACAATTTTGAATATTTTCTAATTAATCAGTTCAGTGACACACAAACTGATATTTCACTAGCCTTTGGAAGACTTTAACCACAAGGGAGACTTTAAAAATAATTTTCACGTTACTAAACATTTAAAATGTTTGTCAAATTACAAGATTTCAAAAATATTTCAGAATGTTACAGAGTATTACCTAAAGTTCATGTTCATCCGATATTCATCAACCCCATTTTTTTTCTAATAAATCATGTCACAGTTCTATGCCATTTCTCATTTAAATACTGGCAATTATCTACTGATACAATTATTTTCACCATACAACAAAACTACAAGAGCTTGACTAACTTTAGGCCTTAAAATGTATATAGGGTTGTGTGTGTGTGTGTGTGTGTGCGTGTGTGTGTGTGTGTTTATTGCTGTAGTTAATTTTTCTTAGTAAAACAATGATGCTTCGAGATGAGAAAACATGTCATAGACTGAAAGAAAATGTTTGCAAAATATGTGTCTGATAAGGGACTGTTATCAAAATATACAAAGAACTGTTAAAACTCAAGAAAAAGAAAACTACCCAATTTTAAAAATGGGCAAAAAGTCATCAACAGTGGACTGTACAAAGAAAATGTAGTACAGCTACACTATGGAATACTATGCAGCCATAAAAAAGAAGGACATCGTGTCCTTTGCAGCAACACAGATAGAAGCCATTATCCTAAATGAATTAATGCAGGAACAACAACAACAAAAAACAAATACTGCATGTTCTCATAAGTGAGAGCTAAACATTGAGTACACATGGGACACAAAGAAGGGAATAACAGACATCAGTGCTTCTTTGAGAGTGAAGAGTGGGCGGGAGGGTGAGGCCCATAAACTACCTATCAGGCACGATTTCCTGGGTGATTAAATAATCTGTACACAAATCCCCATCACACACACACACACACACACACACAGTTCTAATTAGTGACTGCCAAAATTTGGTGCAACCAGGATGTCCTTCAGTAGGTGAATGGATAAACTATGGTACATTCAGACAATGAAATATTATTCAGCACTAAAAAGAAGTGAACTATTAAGCCATGAAAAGACATGAATAAACCTTAAATTTATATTACTAAGTGAAGAAAACCAGTCTAAAAGGCTACATACTGTATGATTCCAGCTGTATGACATTCCGGAAAAGGTTTAAGTGTGGAGACTGGAGAAGCATCGGTGGTTTCCAGGGGTTAGAGAAGAGTGAGGGATGGATAGATGGAACCCAGGGAATTTTTAGGGCAGTGAAACTGCTCCGTATGATACTCTACGTGTGGATATATGTTATTATACGTTTGTCCAAATCCACAGAATGCAGAACACCAAGAATGAAACCTAATGTAAACTAAGGAATTTGAGTCATAATGAGTTGTCAGTGTAGGTTTGATTGTAATAAATATAGTGCTGTGGTGGAGGATGTTGATAGTAGGGGATGGTGAGGAGGTGTGGAGGGTAGGGAGAATAAAGGAAATATCTGTACCTTCTGTGAAATTTTTTTGTGAACCTAAAACTGCTCTAAAAAGTAAAGCTTATTTAAAACAACAAAATAAAACAAACTATTATAGGAAATGGCTTGCATTCAGAAACTGTGAACCAATATGTAGTATTGATAATTTGATATAGAAAAGCTTTCTATTTCTTTTCTCTCACATTAACTGTATTTTCCAGAAACATATTTTCTTTTCATCTAATGAAAATCATTGTTCTATTTTAACTTCCTATCTGGCTGTCAGAGTGGCATTAGTACCTTTACATGACCCATTTATAACAGGCACCTGTTCTTAACCTGAATTGCCATTGCTCGAGCATCAGTACACACTGCCTCTTCTGCAGTCGTCCGAAAAATCATTAATCATTTTATGTTAAATGGAACATAAACATGAGGGCCTTCTATGGATGGTTTTACTCTTTCAGAGATTCTAACATACAGTTCTTTATTATTATTGAGAAAATTTTGTATAATTTTATTTTTAAGCAAATGCCCTTTCTAATTTTCATTTTGTAGACTTTTACCTGTCTCTTTGACCATTCCCACCTCTCCTAACTTAATGAACAAAGCTTAAAATCTCAAAGGCCCTTTTATGAAAAGTTTCTGAACACCTAATTTGAAATATCAAAATTCTTTTTTCAACATAGGCAACTATTAAATTGCAACTAATTTTAGCTCCCAATTTCAAGGCCGCTTAATATAAATAGGCTGAGTTTCTGAATGAGGCAGTGGTTCACTAGTAATCATTTTCTTATGTTTCTTAGATCTCATATATTTCTGACAGATCCATACCTGTATGATAATTTAGCAGGATGTCTTTGGTGAAAGCTCTTTAAAAGACTGCTCAAGTCAAATATTGGAACATAGTTCTAGGTACCTTAAATGAAGAAAATAGATATTTGATATAGTGAAAAAGAGATTTATAATGGGCCTGACGCCTCTAACCGCCTGAAAGAGAGCAAAAGATAGGTCTCTGAAACTCAGTTTTGGTGGTTCAGACTTAAAAATGCCTAACAGCAAACAGTGAATTTTGTTTTATTTTTTGAAGTGACATTGTTTCAAGTTGTTTTCCTGACTTTCCACGATTAGAAGAGCCCCTGAGAACAAATACATTTGTTTTAAAGCAATTCTTAATTAGCTGCTTAGAGGAAGATGCTGTGAGCTGCCAACTCTATAATTCTTTCAAAAGTCAGAACAAGCCAGGACCTAGGATGAGGCCAGGAACAAGGCTAGAGAAAGCAAATTGGAGAGCTGATACGTTCTTGTAGGTCTGTTCCTAAACCCAGAAGCCTTAAAAACCAAGACTCAGATGACTAAATATCTTATTCTACCATTTCGCTCACCAAAAAGTGACAAGAGGACAAATATCAAGATGATTCTTTGAAGAGTTTGTGTCCATCTGGAGGGAGGGAACAAAAAACCTTGTCACAGCATTTTATTTTGATTTGAAGCCAGCTTGTCAGGTGAAGCTGAATGATAGGTATTTGGGGAGTGAGACTTTGAGAAAAGAACAGAAAAGCTTACAATGGATTCTAGGGAAGTTTTACTGTATATGGCAAAATGTAGCTCTTTTCTAACACTCCCTTTGAAGTCTACAGAGCCTTCAGTATTACTCATTAGTGCTTTTGGAGTTAATTTTGTGTTTTCAGGAAGATGTAATATACTGAGACTGGCCTCCATGTGGTTCAGATACATGAGGGTTACATGCACATTTAAACAATCACCCATATACTGTATGGGCAAATACAGAATTTGCATTTAATTTTAAGAAATAAGCATAAATCTTCAGAGAAATTTAAGATTCAAGGAGTGTCATTGGGTCAGAGGTTCTCAAGGGGGCAGTACTGCCCCCAAAAAGGCATTTTGGAAATTGTCAGGGTGTTTCTGATGTCGCAATGATTGAGGAGCATTATTTCTATTTAGTATATAGGGACCAGGGATGCAGCACACCCTGTAATACTCAAAAGACAGCTCTACACAAGAAAGAGTTGTGTGTGCACATTGCTCTCAGATGTCACATCAGAAATTTGTGTAGGTGAAAGAAGCCTGTTTTTTAAAATTATGTATCTTAGCCTAAAAACTGTCATTTTGCAAATAAACACCAAGTTGTTTTTTGCATTGTTTTCATATGTGCATGCTATTTGAGTCACTAATACTACACACTATCAATCTGCATTTATATATGTCAGTTCCTGGTGGTTGTACATCGAGATGCAAACATAAGATTGCTTTATATGTCTTTATATGTCTATTATTCTCCATCATACCTTCTTATATTTGTTGTAACAGTACTATTTCAGTTTTTAATCATATCAATAGAGTTATGTGATTATTTAATGTCTGAATCATTTACTAGATTCTAATCACCAGAAGGCGATAAGTTTCCCATTTTTTTTAAATCATTCTATATCAGTCACTACCATTCCCCCTGACATGGTACATACTTAGTGAAGATTAGTCAAATGAAGGGTTGAGTAAAAGAGGGAGGGAAAACAAGAATCTTCTTTCTAAAACATATTTTTTTTTTTTTTTTTGAGACGGAGTCTCGCTGCTTTTTTTTTTTTTTTTTTTTTTGAGATGAAGTCTCACTCTGTCGCCCAGGCTGGATGGAGTGCAGTGGCACGACCTAGGCTCACTACAAGCTCCGCCTCCCGGCTTCATGCCATTCTCCTGCCTCAGCCTCCGGAGTAGCTGGGACTACAGGTGCCCGCCACAACGCCC
>NW_016825275.1:590720-606684 GCF_001698545.2 Rhinopithecus bieti | reverse complement strand
TAAGGAGGAAAACATATTTAGATAAGAAGTAAAGAATAGTGCTCGCTTGGGCAGCACATATACTAAAACCAGAAAGAAGTAAAGGATAGATCTCTTATCTTCTCTTTAATCATGACAGTCTTAAAGGAGAATCCAATGCACCAACATAGTTGCTTTTTGTTTTGTTTCGTTTGCATCATCCTGCATTATTCTCCTATTTAGCTGTGCTTAACCATTTCTGCCAAGGTATTCCAAAGGGCAAAGGAGAAAGACTGTATGCCGCTTCTGTTTGCTAGGTGTTTGCAATTCTGAGGTAGAGTTTAGGGGGTCAGTGAACCTGGATTTTATTTGAAATATTACATTTTTATTTTCATTAACTTCTAACTAAAAAGTAGCATTTATGAATGTAGGCAACAAACCCTGTGTGCCTGTGATTTGTGCCTCCAACAGAAATGGCATATAATTATTATATCACTTTCCGGATGTTGCAGATGACTCTATCATTTACACCCATCACTACTTCAAAATTATGGTAGTTATATCTGCTGCTAGATCTAGTCATTTAGGTCCTCAGTGAAGAAGCATGTTATTAGATCACAAAATTATTTTCTAAAATATTTTTGTAAATATAATTCAATATCATGAGTTTCTTCTTTATATATTTAATGGATTTACAAATGATATTTTGAGAAGGGTTTCATAGGCCTAATAAGGCTGCCCATGGGATGCATGAAACAAAAGCCATCAAGAACCATAAAGCAGTTATTTTCAACCTTAATAGACCTAACTTTCTCCTCTTTAAAAAATTGAGGTGAAATTCATATCACATACAATCAACTATTTTAGAGTGTACTATTTAGTGGCATTTAGCATAGTCACAATATTGTACAACTGCCACTTCCTTCTAGTTTCAAAACATTTTCATCATCACAGAAGAATACCTCATATCCTCTAAGTAATCACTTCCTGTTCCCCCCTGCCACCCACTGACATCCATTAATCAGCTTTCTATTTCTATGGATTTGCCTATTTTGGCTATGTCACAGGAGGGGAATCATATGATATGCGGCTTTTTGTGTCTGGTGTCTTTCACTTAGCATAATGCTTTTGGTGTCCATCCACATTCTAGAATATATCAAACCTTCATTCCTTTTTATGGCTGAATAGTATTTCATTGTGTATCATTGTACATTACAATTTGTTTATCGTACTCAACAATAAAAAGGCAACCTACAGAACAGGATAAAATTTTTGCAATCTAGTCATCTGACAAATGGTTAATATCCAGAATCTACAAATAACTTAAATTTACAGGAAAAAAACAACCCCATCAAAAAGTGAGCAAAGGATATGAACAGACACTTCTCAGAAGAAGACACTTATGCGGCCCACAAACATATGAGAACAGACACTTCTCAAAAGAAGACATTTATGCAGTCAAAAAACATTTTAAAAAGCTCATCATCAGTGGTCATTAGAGAAATGCAAGTCAAAACCACAGTGAGATGCCATCTCATGCCAGTTAGAATGGCAATCATTAAAAAGTCAGGAAACAACAGATGCTGGAGAGGATATGGAGAAATAGGAATGCTTTTGCACTAGTGGTGGGATTGTAAATTAGTTCAACCATTGTGGAAGACAGTGTGGTGGTTTCTGAAGGATGTAGAACCAGAAATACCACTTGACCCAGCAATCCCATTACTGGGTATACACACAAAGGATTATAAATCATTCTACTATAAAGACACATTCACACGTATGTTTATTGCAGCACTGTTCACAATAGCAAAGACTTGGAACTAACCCAAATGCCCATCAATGATAGACTGGATAAAGAAAATGTGGCACATATACACCATGGAATACCATGCAGCCATAAAAAAGGATGAGTTCATGTCCTTTGAAGGGACATGGATGAAGCTGGAAACCATCATGCTCAGCAATCTAACACAGGAACAGAAAACTAAAAACCACATGTTCTCACTCATAAGTGGGAGTTGAACAATGAGAACACATGGACACAGGGAGGGGAACATCACACACTGGCAGGGATGGGGGGGCTAGGGGAGAGATAGCATTAGCAGAAATACCTAATATAGATGATGGGTTGATGCGTGCACCAAACCACCATGGCATGTGTATACCTATGTAACAAATCTGCACATTCAGCACATATATCCCAGAACTTAAAGTAAAAATATATATATAATATATAAATTTCTAAATGAACAATGGATTTAAATAGACATTTCTCCAAAAAAATATATAAATGGTCAACAAACACATAAACAGATATTAACTTCATTGGTCATTAAGGAAATACAAATCAAAAGAAGATACCAAAACAAAACAGCAACAACAACTAATGAGATACCACTACACGGTCACTAGGATGGCTACAATAATTAAAAACAAATAAAAAATAGGCATGGAGAAACAGAAACTCTTGTGCATTGCTGGTGGGGATATAAATGCTGCAGCTGCTCTGGACAATGGTTTGGTGGTTCTTGAAAAAGCTAAACATAGCATTGTCATATGACCCAGCAATTCCCCTTCCAGGTATAGACTACAGAGAAATGAAAAGACATAACATATATCCACACAGAAACTTGTATATATCAATAGTTAGAGCAGCATTATTCCCTAATACCCAAAAGAAGGAAACAACCTAAGTGTCTATCAACAAATGAATGGATAAATAAAACTTCCATTTTAATAGAAAATATTTTGTAACTTTTTTTATTCTTCCAAAATGAAACTGATAGATAATAAAACCTATTACACTCAAAATCTTCAAAAAATCAACATAATGCCTATTAAAGAAGGTATAAAAAATTTGTAATAAAACTGTATGTATGAAATAAAACTCTATGTTCAATATGCAAATGTGCAGGCACCAGTCATATGAGGGCAGTTAAAATACTACAGGGAAGAGATCTTATTTTGTGGACATCTCATGATGTGAATGGCATACTCACTGCTAAAGGAGACTTGTGGCTGCCAGACAACCGTTTGCTTAAATATCAGTCTCTATTAATTGAAGGTCCAGTGCTGCGACTGCACACTTGTGCAACTCTTAACCCAGTCACATTTCTTCCAGACAATGAAGAAAAGATAGAACGTAACTGTCAACAGGTGATTGCTCAAACCTACACCGCGCGAAGGGACCTTCTAGAAGTTCCCTTGACTGATCCCGACCTCAACTTGTATACTGATGGAAGTTCCTTTGTAGAAAAAGGACTTCGAAAGGTGGGGTATGCAGTGGTCAGTGATAATGGAATACTTGAAAGTAATCCCCTCACTCCAGGAACTAGCGCTTAGCTGGCAGAACTAATAGCCCTCACTTGGGCACTAAAATTGGAAGAAGAAAAAAGGGTAAATATATATACAGACTCTAAGTATGCTTACCTAGTCCTCTATGCCCACGCAGCAATATGGAGAGAAAGGAAATTCCTAACTTCTGAGGGAACACTATCAAACATCAGGAAACCATTAGGAGAATATTATTGGTTGTACAGAAACCTAAAGAGGTGGCAGTCTTACACTGCCAGGATCATCAGAAAGGAAAGGAAAGAAAAATAGAAGGGAACCGCCAAGCGGATATTGAAGCCAAAAGAGCTGCAAGGCAGGACCCTCCATTAGCAATGTTTATAGAAGGACCCCTAATATGGGGTAATCCCCTCCAGGAAACCAAGCCCCAGTACTCAGCAGGAGAAATCGAATGGGGAACCTCACGAGTACATAGCTTCCTCCCTTCAGGATGGCTAGCCACTGAAGAAGGAAAAATACTTTTGCCTGCAGCTAACCAATGGAAATTACTTAAAACCCTTCACCAAACCTTTCACTTAGGCATTGATAGCACGCATCAGATAGCCAAATTATTATTTACTGGACCAGGCCTTCTCAAAACTATCAAGAAGATAGTCAGGGCCTGTGAAGTATGCCAAATAAATAATTCTCTGTACTTCAGGCCGTACATTTCAATCCCTGTATCTTTAACCTCCTTGTTAAGTTTGTCTCTTCCAGAATTGAAACTGTAAAACTACAAATGGTTCTTCAAATGGAGCCCCAGATGCAGTCCATGACTAAAATCTACCACGGACCCCTAGACCGTCCTGCTAGACCATGCTCCAATGTTGATGACATCAAAGGCACCGCTCTGGAGGAAATCTCAACTGCTTGACCCCTACTATGCCCCAATTCAGTGGGAAGCAGTTAGAGCAGTTGTCGGCCAACCTCCCCAACAGCTCTTGGGTTTTCCTGTTGAGAAGGGAGACTGAGACACAGGATTAGCTGAATTTCTAGGCCGACTAAGAATCCCTAAGCCTAGCTGGGAAGGTGAGTGCATCCACCTTTAAACACGGGGCTTGCAACTTAGCTCACACCCGACCAATCAGGTAGTAAAGAGAGCTCACTAAAATGCTAATTAGGCAAAAACAGGAGATAAAGAAATAGTCAATCATTATTGCCTGAGAGTACAGGGGGAGGAACAATGATCGGGATATAAACCCAGGCATTTGAGCCGGCAAGGGCTACCCCCTTTGGGTCCCCTCCCTTTGTATGGGAGCTCTGCTTTCACTCTATTAAATCTTGCACACTGAAAAAAAAAAAAAAAAAAAAAAAAAAAAAAAAAAAAAAACTTTAGATGGGTCTGTAGGTCTTCTAAGGCAAAAGTGATGTCTTCCATTATAACTATTTTCTGATAGGCCCCGTGTGAACAATCTCTTTTTTTTTTATCAGCTTAACACATTCTTTAAGAATCACCACCACCTTGACCACCCCTCCCCTCAAAAACATTTAGAATGAAAGCAAGAGGGAGGAGGGAGAGGACAAAAAAAAAAAAAAAAAAAAAAAAAAAAAAAAAAGAAAGAAAGAAAGAAAGAAGGAAAGAAAATGAAAAGAAAAACAGTCCAGTTGGATGGATCCTAGTGAGTAATGAAGGAAAGTAGCAGACAAATAATGTGGAGATTTATGGGGCTTATTTAAGCATGTTGGAAGATATCCTATATGTTATGGTAATCCAGTAAGGGGTTTTAAGCAGGTAGAGCCATGATTCAGCCAGGGATCCCTCCCTGGTTGGAGTGTGGCCAATCAATTGAAAGGGTGCAAGTGTGGAATCCAGGGGTCTGTTTAGGAGGCCATTAGAATAATCCAAACAGGACACAAGAAGGATATTGGGGGTGGCAGAAGATGTGATAGAAACAGACTGCTCTTCTGCAGTCATAGAGTCATTGGGAAAGATACAGAAGCTAAGGTTCCCAGGGTGGAACAGAAAGAATAAATGCAGCACAGAGGAGGTTAGAAGACTCTAATACAAAGAAGGACAAAGAGGACTGGGCATGGAGATGAGGAAAGGAATTAAGAAGAACTGTGAAGCTGAGAAAGAATGAGTTAAAGGGAAAAATGGAAATAAAGTTAGAAAGATGGGAGGAACTGTAATCTGGAGGCCTTAAAACAGTAGTGGTTTATACCTTTGAGCACCAATTACGAAAAAACTGAAATGTTTGTGTACTTTTTTTAAAATAAAGTTTTATATTTTTAAAACTTTTTATTAGATAAACCAATATTTGTCTCTCGTTTAAACAGGTTATTTCCCTCTTCTTGAAGAATTTCACTTTTGTTGTAAAATATCGAAATTATATAACTCATCTGCTCAATGATATCTGGTGAGATGCAGCAGACTTTGTAGATGAGAAAGACACTTCTGAAACCAGTCTGTTGTGTCTCTATTGACTTAGTTTCTAAGCTACTTAATTATAAAATAAAATTTTTTCCTGGAGACACATAATATTGTGTTCTCTATGATAAGAGATTTTCCTGTTGCACATGAGATAAATAGCAATACTTCTAACACAAAGAAGTGTGCCTTAATTAACATACTTTGAATTAAAGGCCTTTCATGGAGGTAAACATATTGGAGTTTAAATTTTATGAAAAAAAATGACTTCCCTTAGCCCCATTCCTGGTCTTAGGTTAGAAACTGCCCAAGGAGAGGTCTCCTAGAGCATGGGATCTGCACTTGTCTGTATGTTTTATTCATGCTATAGAAGTTAGCTTCCTTTATCTGGGAGGTTTCTGGCTGTTGCTTTAGCCAGCCCTAACCAGCTGTGAGGTGAATGCCATGAATAGATTCTCCTTATCTGCCAGAGAAGCCAGCAGCTCAGTTAGCAATAGCTGTGGTCTTGCACTGCCTAGGACAGTTTGGCTCCATCTGAAGGGGGCACAGGAGAGTGGGTAACTGAAATTAGATGGAGGCCTTGCTCACAAAGTGAAGTCACTCAAGGATCTCTAGTAGCTGTCACTACCTTTCAGTTTTAGAAGAAAGGGGTGGGTATCCAATGGTCTTCAGTGATCCTTTTAGGACAGTATGAAATCAGCTAGAATGTTAATCCAATGCATAACCCTAGTATATACACTTATAAAAGCTCTGACCTAATTCTAGTATGTATACTTATAAAATATATCTACCCTGTTATGCCATATACAATGTATGTAGAATATTATTTATTGTGCATTATTTTATTTTTACATTTTTTCTTTAGTTTTTAACCTAAACTTTACTCCAAGTGTAAATAATATCAAAATTACCTAACCAGTCTGCTCAGACTCTTTTTGGCTGGCTTTGATGTCACAGTGTCATCTACAAACAGATAGATGAGACTTCCCTAGAGAAAACAAGCTACAGTCATGCACTGCTTAACAATGGGGATATGTTCTGAGAAATGCATCAGTAGATGGTTTTGTCATTGTGTGAATGTACTCACACAAACATAGATGGCATAGCATACTACACACTTAGGCTATATGGTGTAGCCTATTGTTCCTAGGCTACAAAGCTTTATAGCATGTTATTACTGTACTGAATACTGTAGGCAAATGTAACACAATGGTAAGTATTTGTGTATCTAAACACATCTAAATATACAAAAAGTTACAATAAAAATAACATATTATCTTATGAGATCACCATTGTATATGCGTTCTGTCACTGACACAAAAATCCTTATATGGTGCATGACTATACTAGCATATGCCTTTAACTGATTAATCTCTTGGAACTAATTTTTCAGTTATCAGCATGTTCTTTGTTAGAGGCACTTTGCTGTTTCTTATTTTTTGTTTTAGTGACTAAGAAATAAGTTATTTTTTTAAGTAAAAGTTCAAATAACTTTAAAATAACTTCCCATTCACTATCTCCAAGATTTAAAACATATGTATTTGTATATGTATAAGTAAAAAATAATATGAAAAAAACTTAATCTAAACAAAAAGGATATAGAGGTAACTAAACTAAGATGCTTTTCTTGTAACTTCTGGAAAACTATAGCTAGTCCTTAGCTGTAATTATAATTATTTTATCTAATTCCTTGCTTTTAAAATTACTACTATTAACTGATCACTAGTAATACTTAAATTTCTCCATCCTAGAAATGAAGCTTAACTCTTTCCTCAGACGCTAGATAAGAGAGCTTATGATAAAACTTTCAATCCCATTTTTAAACAGATAATTAAATGAGCATTTATCTCTTCATTTGCAGCAATCATACATTTATATCAATTACTTTGCCTTTGCTTAAAACATTTTAGGTAGTATTTTCTTGGAAATGTCTTCCAGACTAGGTTATCAGCCACTTTAAAAATGTCAGTCTTATCATCTCATAATGCTATTTCATTTTAGGCACAAAAATGTTAATACCCAATGTAATCATATATCTTTTCCCTGCTCATATCTCTAAATGACTTTTAGCTTTTTTCAAAACCAAATTATTTAGAAGACAAAAATTTGTCATCATTGAGCATATTCCAAAAAGAATGCCTTAGGCTCTGGAAAAAAAAACAAGTACCCATAGATGTTTGCCCTTTCAAACGTTCAAAATATCTTCAATTCTCTCATCTCATTTATTCTTCAAGACCTTTCTTAGGTATTATTAGTCTCATACAGGGGAAGAAACTGAGGCCTGAAGTTATTCATTCATTCATTCATTTGATGAATACTTATGTAATGCCTGCTGGGGGCCAACACTGGCAGATCAGATACATCCAAAGTTACATAGCTAGCAACTGGTAAAACAAGACCAGAACGCAGGTCCAATTTTTTGCTCTATCATACTGCCTATAGCAGATTATATATTCCAAAAGGTAAAAGCAGTCACCAATATTTCTTATTCCACATGCTCTAGAAGTTTGCCACTCCTCTCTCAAGAGGTAGGCCCGGTGTGGTGGCTCACACCAGTAATCCCAGCACTTTAGGAGGCTGAGGCGGGCAGATCACCTGAAGTCAGGAGTTTGAGACAAGCTTGGCCAACATGTTGAAACCCCATCTCCACTAAAAATGCAAAATTTAGCCAGTCATGGTGGCACATGCCTGTGGTCCCAGCTACTCAGGAGGCCAAGGCAGGAGAATCACTTGAACCCAAGAGGTGAAGGTTGCGGTGAGCTGAGATTGTACCCTTGAACTCCAACCTGAGTGACAGAGTAAAAAAAAAAAGGAGGTGAAGCTTAAATTCTTCTCCTTTTTAACCTTAATAGGCTGTGACTTGCTTGTAATTAAGAGAATGCAGTGATAGAGTGATGCAATATAACTTCTGAGGTCTGCCTTATGAACTAGAATCCCTGCTCTTAAAACCTTAAAGCCTTGCTCTCAAAGTAGGTAGTTTTTGTGCCCTGAGGCTGCCATGCTGCGAAGAAGTCCAGACTAACCCATGGGGAGATACCACATGAGAGCAAGATACACAGCCAGTCCCCATCTATGTCAATGTCTCCTCTGTTCCAAACCCCACCTTCATCTGATGGCAACTTCATGAAAAACCCTGAGCCTGAACTTTCTAGGTGGATCTGTTCTGAGTTCCTAATCTACAGCAACAGTTAACAGAACACTATCACTAAGAAAATTCCAAAATATTTGTGATAACTGTGCATGTGGTAGAGTGTATTAATTACCCTAATTTTTTCTTCCTCCCTGTATTTCTGCCCTTTCCAATGTGTCTTTGCAGTTCCTCATAGTATTCTTGATAGCCCTTTGACTATTGACATCTATTGACTGATTCAAAATTGTTGGTAATCATCACCGAGTACATTATCTAACACCCACATGACTAATTCATAACCCATTATTGCAAAGCAATCCAATATTAGTTTCTACCACCTTAAGCACAAGTGTTACACAGCACACTAAAAAACTGTTCTTGTTGACACATGATTTGGACAAGTCAGTGAAACCTTGGGATTTTTCCTAGTTTTCTGAGATATCTTTGGTCAAAATGCCCTTTGTTGGCCTAAAGCCCCTTTTATCATGGAAACAAATGAAAGTAGTAAATGATACCTTTTAACTATTGTACTTAAGTAAATCACACTAAGATCCCTGAACATCTACCTCAGAGGGTAAATTATACATGTTGCAATAAAATGGACAATGTAATGTAAGATCTATCTTTCCATGTACATATACTTAAAAAAAAAGAAAAGAAACTTACCTTTTTTTTTTACTTAAAAGTTGCAGGGGAAATTCCCAAGTGATAAATTTCTATACTCTCAATCATCAAAATAACAAGTAAACAAAAGGCCCCCAAGCTATCAGACCCCACTCTCACCCCAACTCCCCTCTTTAAAAAGCAGATGTTATAAATAGCGAGCAGTTTTTAAATATCACCATCTCCTGAGAAAACATTTGTCACTCTGGCTAGTTCTCTGTAAGAGGTAATTGGAGAGAGGATAATGTGGTAGTCAGGCCTCCAGTGACTCAGGACTCAACTTTCTGCCCTTCCTCCTTCACTATGACTTAGACAGGATTTTCCTGTGAGCACCCATCTCAGGAGAGTCATAGATTCAGCTCTGCTTATTTAGAACCCGGAAACAGTTTTCTGTCCTTCCCTCCTGAGTATTAGAATGACCTCAGCCCGATCAGGGAAAGGTTCTCCAGTTGAAAAAAGCTTGTGGAGATTTTTAGGGAAATTGATATGGTAGACATTAATTAGTGTGATTGCCTGGCTCTCAGTGATTCCCCAGTCATCAGTCTCTGATGATCCTTATCTTTGAAAGGGGTTGCTAATTCTTTTAACCCCATTTCCATTCTAGCATATGGTCCAATGGGAACTGTATGCTCTTGTCTCCAGGGCGGGGGGAGGCTGAATATGAGCTCATAACTCAAGCTAGGTACTATGGTCTGAGTATTTGTGTCTTTCCACAATTCCTATATTGAAATCCTAACTCCCAAGGTGATAGTATTAGGAGTTAAGGCCTTTTGAGAGGTGATTAGGCCATGAGGGCAGAGTCTTCATGAATGGGATTAATGCCCTTATAAAATAGAGCCAAGTGAGCTTGTTTGTTCCTTTTACCATGTGAGGACACAGTCAGAAGATACCAGTTGTGAGCAGGAAGCAAGCCCTCACCAGACACCGAATATGCTGGTACCTTGATCTTGGACTTCCCAGACTCCAGAACTGTGAGAAACACAATTCTACTGTTCATAAGCCACCCAGTTTATAGTACTTTGTTATAGCAGTCCAAATGGACTAAGATACTAGGCCAATCAGAGTCCTTCCTGGGATTGTTAAAACTGGAGCAGTAAGTAATAAAGATGTGAGTCTAGAAGTACCAGCAGCCATTCCCTGCCCTCCACAACGTGAGAAACCTGTGCAACAAAGAAAAGCAGAAACAGCAAGAGGCACAGAGCACATCCTAATAGCATTCAAGTCCTTGGTTCCAGTTATTGAAATTTCTGGAACTATCCTAAGCCCTGCCATTCCAAGAGGGAGTTGCTTAATCTTGCATTGACTCTGGGGCCTTCACCAGCACCCTTCCAAGACACATTTTTTATTGCACATTTTTGGTTGGATTTCTTTCACTCACAACAAAGAATTCTACCTTCTTACGAAATGAATAGCCATCTTGGATTCAAACAAGCAGTGTGAGAGTCCAGAGTCATCAGAGCCCCAGCCTTTGTCCCTGCCACACTTAGTGCCAGAAATTGCTCCCCATTTTGCACAGTGAAAGCTATCATGAATCCTAAGGCTCCTGTCTATAATGAGCTCCTTATTTCAGAAGAGGAGAATGATTGTTTACCGTTTTTTCCCCCTTGTAGCACTGAAATCATTCCTAATTTTCAGTTCTTTCATTGTTTTCCCTTTTAGTGACTTGAGCTTTTTTAGAGGAGTTCTCAGTATGGCATGTGTTCTTCCATAAGTTAACAATCATTACCAAAACCAAAACTAATGGATAAGC
This sequence comes from Rhinopithecus bieti, assembly GCF_001698545.2. Classification (NCBI taxonomy): domain Eukaryota; kingdom Metazoa; phylum Chordata; class Mammalia; order Primates; family Cercopithecidae; genus Rhinopithecus; species Rhinopithecus bieti. Next base: position 595,485 of record NW_016825275.1, on the reverse strand, counting down.
ACTTTCTCCTCAGATATCTGAGCAATCTGTGTTTGATTTGTTTTTTTCTGTCAAGAGTATCTTGTGGGAAGAATAATAGTCTATATCTCTTTCCAAAGCCTGAACCTGTCTGCAGGAACCCACTAACCAAGGGTAAGGAACTCTGCTTGTTTTGGTTGTTTTTTTTTTTTTTTTTTTTTTTTTGAGACGAGTCCTGCTCTGTCGCCCAGCGCTGAGTGCATGTGGCGCATCTCGCGCTTCCGCAATCTCAGCTCACTGCAAACTCCACCTCCCGGGTTCACGCCATTCTCCTGCCTCAGCCTCCCGAGTAGCTGGGACTACAGGCACCCGCCACCACGCCCCGCTAAGTTTTTGTATTTTCAGTAGAGACGGGGTTTCACCGTGGTCTCAATCGCCTGACCTCATGATCCGCCCGCCTCGGCCTCCCAAAGTGCTGGGATTACAGGCTTGAGCCACCGCACCTGGCCCAGGGTTTTGACTTAGTTGGTAGCAGGGAGTAGATAGAGATAGGATAGTTTTATATCTTTATGAACTGTAGTTTCCCAAATATGAACTGGTGCCTTCCATTACAACCCTGCTGTTTGGTCTTGTAATCTGGAATCCACTAATGTAATCTCACTTGTCAATGTCTATAGAATTAACCTCATAGGTTAAGGTGACCTCTAAGGTTTAAAGGTGAGAAGAGAGAGGAGGGCACAAAAATATACCAATATTTATGAAAATTAGATCTGTTCATTCTGGCTACTTTGGGCTAATTCTCTTCAGGCGTGATTAGTGATTCACTGCTAAAGAGCCTGATTTTCCCAAACCATGCCTCATAGAATCTTGTCTTAGTTTCACTGCAGAGGGCCCTCAACTCTCACGTTTGTTTTTTCCTTTTTCTGTTGACATGTAATTGAATCCTTTTCAGGCAACTTTCAGCATCTCCCCATATTATTAAAAACCACCTCCTTTGAATCCTGTAAGGTGTTCTATCCACAGAGATGGAGACATTTAGGCACCAGGTTCTCAGTGTTTCAATGGTACTGGACCCAGAAAAGACTCAATAAAAATTTAGCAAGGAATGAATTTAATGTTTTGAGACCATAAAGAATGCCAGAAAGACCCACAGAAAGGAAGTATGGCTACTTCAGGCATATTTTATTTTATTATTATTATCATTTTTTTTTTTTTTTTTGAGACATGGTCTCACTCTGTCGCCCAGGCTAGAGTACAGTGGCATGATCATGGCTCACTGCAGCTTCAACCTCCTGGGCTCAGGTGATCCTCCCACCTCAGCCTCCCAGGTAGCTGGGAATTTAGGCACATGCCAACATGCCTGGCTAACTTTTGTATGTTTTGTAGATATGGGATTTTGCCATGTTTCCCAGGCTGGTCTTAAACTCCTAGGCTCAAGACATTCTTTTGCCTCAGACTTGCAAAATGCTGGGATTACAGATGTGAGCCATTGCACTCAGCCAAGGCTTATTTTGAAGTGAGTGGGACTTAGTATTTTGGGGCCACAGACCTATTTCAGAATCTGAGGAAAGGGACAGACATTTTCTCCCATAAAGTGCACAATATATACAGAGTTTGCTTATAATTTTAGGAGGTCCATTGGCCTAAGAATCTGTAGATTTTAGGTTATAAATTTCATTTTTTTCCCTCCAACATTTATTTTAAGTTTATGGGTACATGTGCAGGATGTGCAGGTTAGTTACGTAGGTAAACGTGTACCATGGTGGTTTGCTGCACAGATCATCCCATCACCTAGGTATTATGCCCAGTATTTATCAGCTGTTTCTTCCTGATGCTCTCCCTCCTCTCAACTCCACCCTCTGACAGACCCCAGTGTGTGTTGTTTCCCCATGTGTCTATGTGTTCTCATCTTTCAGCTCCCACTTATAAGTGAGAACATGTGGTGTTTGGTTTTCTGTTCCTGTGTTAGTTTGCTGAGGATAATGGCTTCCATTTCCATCCATGTCCCTACAAAGGACATGATCTTGTTCCTTTTCATGGCTGCGTAGTAATCCATGGTGTATATGTACCACATTTTCTTTATCTAGTCTATAATTGATGGGTTTTAGGTTAATTCTATGTCTTTGCTATTGTGAATAGTGCTGCAATGAACATACTTGTGCATGTGTCTTTTAATAAAATGATTTATATTCCTTTGGGTATATACCCAGTAACGGGATTGCTGGGTCAAATGGCATTTCTGCCCCTAGGTCTTTGAGGAATTGCCATGCTGTCTTCCACAATGATTGAACTAATTTACATTCCCACTAACAGTGTACATGTGTATCTTTTCTCTGCAACCTTGCCAGCATCTGTTGTTTTTTGATTTTTTAATCATAGTCATTCTGACTGGTGTGAGATGGTATTTCATTGTGGTTTTGATTTGCATTTCTCTAATGATCAGTGATGTTGAGCTTCTTTTTTCATATGTTTGTTGGCAACATGTATGTCTTCTTTTGAGAAGTGTCTGTTCATGTCCTTTGCCTACTTTTAATGAGTTATTTTTTTACTTGTAAATTTGTTTAAGTACCTTATAGATGCTGGATGTTAGACCTTTGTCAGATGGATAGATTGCAAAATTTCCTCCCATTCCATATGTTGTCCATTTATTCTGATGATGGTTTATTATGCTGTGCAGAACTCTTTAGTTTAATTAGATCCCATTTGAAAATGTTTGCTTTTGTTGCAACTGCTTTTGGCATCTTTGTCATGAAATCATTGCCCATGCCTGTGTCCTGAATGGTATGCCTAGGTTGTCTTCTCGGCTTATTTTATAGTTTAGAGTTTTACATTTAAGTCCTTAATCCATCTTCAGTTGATTTTGTATATGGTGTGAGGAAGGGGTCTGGTTTCAATTTTCTGCATATGACTAGCCAGTTCTCCCAGCCCATTTACTATATAAGGAATCTTTCCCCATTGCTTGTTTTGGTTAGGTTTGTTGATGATCAGATTGTTGTAGGTGTGCAGTCTTATTTATGGGCTCTCTATTCTGTTCCATTGTTCTATGTGTCTGTTCTTGTACCAGTACCATGCTGTTTTGGTTTTATAGCCTTGTAGTACAGTTTGAAGTTGGGTAGTATGATGCCTCCAGCTTTGTTCTTTTGCTTAGAATTGTCTTAGGTATTCAAGCTCTTTTGGTTCCATATGAATTTTAAAATAATTTTTTTTCTAATTCTGTGAAGAATGTCAATGGTAGTTTAGTGGGAATAGCATTGAATCTATAAATTGCTTTGGGTGATATGGCCATTTTCACAATGTTGGTTCTTCCTATCTATGAGCATGGAATGTTTTCCATTTGTTTGTGTCATCTCTGATTTCTTTCAGGAGTCATTTGTAGTTCTCCTTGAAGAACTCCTTCACTTACTTTGTTATCTGTATTCCTAGGTATTATCTTCTTTGTGGCAATTGCGAATGGAAGTTCATTGATGATTTGGCTCTCTGCTTGACTGTTATTGGTATATAGGAATCCTAGGGACTTTTCTTGTTTATTTTGTATCCTGAGACTTTGATGAAGTGGTTTATCAGCTTAAGAAGCTTTTGGCCTGAGATGATGGGATTTTCTAGATATGGGATCATGTCATCTGCAAAGAAAGATAATTTGACTTCCTCTCTTCATATTTGAATACCTTTATTTCTTTTCCTGCGTGATTGCCCTGGCAAGAACTTCCAATACTATGTTGAATAGGAGTGGTGAAAGACGGCATCCTTCTCTTGTGTGAGTTTTCAAGGGCAATGCGTCCAGATTTTGCTCATTCGGTATGATATTGGCTGTGGGTTTGTCATATGTAGCTCTTATCTTGAGGTATGTTCCTTCAATATCTAGTGTATTGAGAGTTTTAATATGAGGGGATGTTGAATTTTAGGTTACAAATTTCTATTGAAGCAGAATATTAATATAGAAAATATTCATAAGTATTTGGAAGTGACTTTTGGGGCTAATTTCTGTTCACACACCTCATCAATTCTCCCTAGCCTACTGTCATAATTTAAATGAATTAAGCATTCTTCAAAACAGTCAATTAAAAAAAAGGAAAAGGGCCCCATGTATTGAGTGGTCAGCAAAACAAAACAAAACAAGAAACATGGAAAAGAATATTAATTCTTCCTCCTACGAAGTTCCACTCTTTATCCCAAGTTAGAAGATTCTTACCATATCTGGCCAGGCACAGTGGCTCACATCTGTAATCCCAGCACTTTGGGAGGCTGAGGTGGGTGGATCATGAGGTCAGGAGTTCGAGACCAGGCCGGTCAATATGGTGAAACCCCATCTCTACTAAAGATACAAAAAATTAGCCAGGCATGGTGGCATGCGCCTGTAATCCCAGCTACCCAGGAGACTGAGGCAGGAGAATCGCTTGAACCTGGGAGGTGGAGGTTATAGTGAGCTGAGATCAAGCCATTGCACTCCAGACTGGGCCACAGGGTGAGACTCCGTCTCAAAATAAAAAATAAAATAAAATAAAACAAATTTTAAAAAAAGAGAAGATTCTTACCATATCCATACCCTCAGGCTGGATATGACTGTCAAGATTGGTGACATTAACGACTCCCTTTTAACAAGATTTTACCATCTGAATCCAAACATTTGCATGATCTGTGACTCTATGACTCTTTTTTATTTGTTTTTTTAAAGGTAAGATAAAATATTTTGCAGAGGAAAATCCCTTATAAGCCTACTGGCATTGGTTTTACCCTTTCCTCATTTAAATTAAAATTCTATTACCCTAATCAGCATTAAAAAAAAAAAAAAAAAAAAAAAAAAAAAAAA
>NW_016825275.1:583353-590597 GCF_001698545.2 Rhinopithecus bieti | reverse complement strand
CCTCCTGAAGCCCATGGGGGAGGGAGTGGAGAGCCGGCCATACAGGGGCAGGCCAGGAGAGTGTGGGGCCAGCCAGGACAGCGTCCCCCAGAGAGTGGGGCTGAGCCCAAATGAGCATTTGTTATTTTAATAATTGCAATGGATTTCTTTTGCTTTTTTTGAGACATGGTCTCACTCTGTCGCCCAGGCTAGAGTACAGTGGCATGATCATGGCTCACTGCAGCTTCAACCTCCTGGGCTCAGGTGATCCTCCCACCTCAGCCTCCCAGGTAGCTGGGAATTTAGGCACATGCCAACATGCCTGGCTAACTTTTTGTATGTTTTGTAGATATGGGATTTTGCCATGTTTCCCAGGCTGGTCTTAAACTCCTAGGCTCAAGACATTCTTTTGCCTCAGACTTGCAAAATGCTGGGATTACAGATGTGAGCCATTGCACTCAGCCAAGGCTTATTTTGAAGTGAGTGGGACTTAGTATTTTTGGGGCCACAGACCTATTTCAGAATCTGAGGAAAGGGACAGACATTTTCTCCCATAAAGTGCACAATATATACAGAGTTTGCTTATAATTTTAGGAGGTCCATTGGCCTAAGAATCTGTAGATTTTAGGTTATAAATTTCATTTTTTTCCCTCCAACATTTATTTTAAGTTTATGGGTACATGTGCAGGATGTGCAGGTTAGTTACGTAGGTAAACGTGTACCATGGTGGTTTGCTGCACAGATCATCCCATCACCTAGGTATTATGCCCAGTATTTATCAGCTGTTTCTTCCTGATGCTCTCCCTCCTCTCAACTCCACCCTCTGACAGACCCCAGTGTGTGTTGTTTCCCCCATGTGTCTATGTGTTCTCATCTTTCAGCTCCCACTTATAAGTGAGAACATGTGGTGTTTGGTTTTCTGTTCCTGTGTTAGTTTGCTGAGGATAATGGCTTCCATTTCCATCCATGTCCCTACAAAGGACATGATCTTGTTCCTTTTCATGGCTGCGTAGTAATCCATGGTGTATATGTACCACATTTTCTTTATCTAGTCTATAATTGATGGGTTTTTAGGTTAATTCTATGTCTTTGCTATTGTGAATAGTGCTGCAATGAACATACTTGTGCATGTGTCTTTTTAATAAAATGATTTATATTCCTTTGGGTATATACCCAGTAACGGGATTGCTGGGTCAAATGGCATTTCTGCCCCTAGGTCTTTGAGGAATTGCCATGCTGTCTTCCACAATGATTGAACTAATTTACATTCCCACTAACAGTGTACATGTGTATCTTTTTCTCTGCAACCTTGCCAGCATCTGTTGTTTTTTGATTTTTTAATCATAGTCATTCTGACTGGTGTGAGATGGTATTTCATTGTGGTTTTGATTTGCATTTCTCTAATGATCAGTGATGTTGAGCTTCTTTTTTCATATGTTTGTTGGCAACATGTATGTCTTCTTTTGAGAAGTGTCTGTTCATGTCCTTTGCCTACTTTTTAATGAGTTATTTTTTTACTTGTAAATTTGTTTAAGTACCTTATAGATGCTGGATGTTAGACCTTTGTCAGATGGATAGATTGCAAAAATTTCCTCCCATTCCATATGTTGTCCATTTATTCTGATGATGGTTTATTATGCTGTGCAGAACTCTTTAGTTTAATTAGATCCCATTTGAAAATGTTTGCTTTTGTTGCAACTGCTTTTGGCATCTTTGTCATGAAATCATTGCCCATGCCTGTGTCCTGAATGGTATGCCTAGGTTGTCTTCTCGGCTTATTTTTATAGTTTAGAGTTTTACATTTAAGTCCTTAATCCATCTTCAGTTGATTTTTGTATATGGTGTGAGGAAGGGGTCTGGTTTCAATTTTCTGCATATGACTAGCCAGTTCTCCCAGCCCATTTACTATATAAGGAATCTTTCCCCATTGCTTGTTTTGGTTAGGTTTGTTGATGATCAGATTGTTGTAGGTGTGCAGTCTTATTTATGGGCTCTCTATTCTGTTCCATTGTTCTATGTGTCTGTTCTTGTACCAGTACCATGCTGTTTTGGTTTTTATAGCCTTGTAGTACAGTTTGAAGTTGGGTAGTATGATGCCTCCAGCTTTGTTCTTTTTGCTTAGAATTGTCTTAGGTATTCAAGCTCTTTTTGGTTCCATATGAATTTTAAAATAATTTTTTTTCTAATTCTGTGAAGAATGTCAATGGTAGTTTAGTGGGAATAGCATTGAATCTATAAATTGCTTTGGGTGATATGGCCATTTTCACAATGTTGGTTCTTCCTATCTATGAGCATGGAATGTTTTTCCATTTGTTTGTGTCATCTCTGATTTCTTTCAGGAGTCATTTGTAGTTCTCCTTGAAGAACTCCTTCACTTACTTTGTTATCTGTATTCCTAGGTATTATCTTCTTTGTGGCAATTGCGAATGGAAGTTCATTGATGATTTGGCTCTCTGCTTGACTGTTATTGGTATATAGGAATCCTAGGGACTTTTCTTGTTTATTTTGTATCCTGAGACTTTGATGAAGTGGTTTATCAGCTTAAGAAGCTTTTGGCCTGAGATGATGGGATTTTCTAGATATGGGATCATGTCATCTGCAAAGAAAGATAATTTGACTTCCTCTCTTCATATTTGAATACCTTTATTTCTTTTTCCTGCGTGATTGCCCTGGCAAGAACTTCCAATACTATGTTGAATAGGAGTGGTGAAAGACGGCATCCTTCTCTTGTGTGAGTTTTCAAGGGCAATGCGTCCAGATTTTGCTCATTCGGTATGATATTGGCTGTGGGTTTGTCATATGTAGCTCTTATCTTGAGGTATGTTCCTTCAATATCTAGTGTATTGAGAGTTTTTAATATGAGGGGATGTTGAATTTTAGGTTACAAATTTCTATTGAAGCAGAATATTAATATAGAAAAATATTCATAAGTATTTGGAAGTGACTTTTGGGGCTAATTTCTGTTCACACACCTCATCAATTCTCCCTAGCCTACTGTCATAATTTAAATGAATTAAGCATTCTTCAAAACAGTCAATTAAAAAAAAGGAAAAGGGCCCCATGTATTGAGTGGTCAGCAAAACAAAACAAAACAAGAAACATGGAAAAGAATATTAATTCTTCCTCCTACGAAGTTCCACTCTTTATCCCAAGTTAGAAGATTCTTACCATATCTGGCCAGGCACAGTGGCTCACATCTGTAATCCCAGCACTTTGGGAGGCTGAGGTGGGTGGATCATGAGGTCAGGAGTTCGAGACCAGGCCGGTCAATATGGTGAAACCCCATCTCTACTAAAGATACAAAAAATTAGCCAGGCATGGTGGCATGCGCCTGTAATCCCAGCTACCCAGGAGACTGAGGCAGGAGAATCGCTTGAACCTGGGAGGTGGAGGTTATAGTGAGCTGAGATCAAGCCATTGCACTCCAGACTGGGCCACAGGGTGAGACTCCGTCTCAAAAATAAAAAATAAAATAAAATAAAACAAATTTTAAAAAAAGAGAAGATTCTTACCATATCCATACCCTCAGGCTGGATATGACTGTCAAGATTGGTGACATTAACGACTCCCTTTTAACAAGATTTTACCATCTGAATCCAAACATTTGCATGATCTGTGACTCTATGACTCTTTTTTATTTGTTTTTTTAAAGGTAAGATAAAATATTTTGCAGAGGAAAATCCCTTATAAGCCTACTGGCATTGGTTTTACCCTTTCCTCATTTAAATTAAAATTCTATTACCCTAATCAGCATTAAAAAAAAAAAAAAAAAAAAAAAAAAAAAAAACCTTCTCTAGCATTACGCTTCAATACTTCTGTTTTCTGAGAACCAAGAAGGAAACACAAAATGATATGGAATAATAGGTACATAAGTTATAAAGCTAAAGGTATAGTAATCTATCCTGACACTATAGTTTCACAAATTTAAAAAACAGAGTCACAAAGGTAAATGTAACCTTTCTAAGATCTCTATAACTTGTCCAAGATCTCCATAAGAGATTCTTTACTCTTTCTCCATTCAAAAATTATTCATTCACACTCTTCACCAAGTGTCATTGCAATTCCTCTCAATAGAGTATGTATATTTTCCCATCATATTGTTGTTGGACTTGGCCATGTGACATGCTTGCATGACTTGGTTTAGCCTCTTACACTTTTGTTATTCAACCTTGAGAAGAAGATATTTCATGTAGCTGCTGGACTGAAAAGTTGATGATAACTCATATCTACTCAAAAAGTAATGATAAGAACATGTGGAGCAGACCTAATCTGACCCTGGAGTTCGGAGTCCAGGGAAGCCCAGCCAAAAGCATCATCATGTCCAAGATCAGATGAGTAACAGGCAACATGCAGACCCAAAGAAGAAAAGAATTTGTTTTAATCTCCTGAGATTTCAGGAGCTATTGCTATGCAATAGTAACACAGTGAAAAATCTGACTAATCGTGTCTCATAAAATTAACAATGATAAAATATTCTAACACTTTTTTCAGATGGTTGGATTGACTGCAATTTGGTTTACTTGCATATAACAGAAAAACTCAAACAATAATGGCTAGTCAAAATTGAATTTTACCACTGTCTTAGAAAAAAGTCTAGGATTAGGCAATTCAGATATAGTTTAGTGATTCTAGGAGGAGATTACGCACTTTCCAGTGCATGGTTCTACCATCCCTAGGATATGGCCTTCCCTTAATGGCGCATTGCTAGTAGAGCTTCTGCCATCCTATCCAAGATTCAGTAAGAATAAAGGAGAAAGCAAGCAAGCAATGATGCATGCTCTCCTTTTAAGGAGGCTTCTTGAACATTCCACGGAGTCCCCACTGAATTTTATTGGCCAGAACTTAGTCTAAGTACTATACCAAGATTCAAAGAGGCTGTGAAATATGGTCTTTAGCTGGGTAGTAAAGCACTAAGCAAAAATTATGGGGTTCTTCTACCAAAAAAAAGCGGGAGAATATATACTTTGAAGCAACTGGCAGTTTCTACTGTAATGAACAAATAGTTGTTCTCCTATAGGAAGTAGACAATATCTGAAGTATCCAACTCAGATAGATGACAATAAAAACATTAGTAAACTTTAGTGAAATAAATCATCAGAAAGGATGAGTGATAATCATGGATTTGATCATGCCATTTATTTGAAATTTGTTTTCTTGTCAATATGATGTTTTGTTATACATTATAAATGTTTACAATTCCATGCAGTAAATAGTACTGAGCACAACAATATGAAAAGCATTGTGTTTGGAACTCTTAGAGTCCAGATATGTATAAGACACAGTCCTAAACTTCATGAAATTTAGCAGAACTATTGAGTTTACCAAGTGTACTGGAAATTTTTCTTACAAGCTGGCAGCTTTCTACCTCAAGCATCTGTTCTATTGACCTTTTAATATTTTTCTGAATGCTTTGTCCAGTGTCTCTGAGGCTTATGCAGTTCACTAGTAGAAGAGATCCAAAACTTTCTGGGATTTGGTTGTTTTGGAGGAGGGGTATGGGGAGCATCCTGTGCACTATAGGATGTTTAGCAGCGACCCTGGCCTCTACCCACTAGATGTCAGTAGTACCCCCAGTTGTGACAAATGGAAATGTCCCTACACTTTGCTAAATTTCTCCCCATTGAAGGGGGAAAAATTGCTCCCAGTTGAGAATTTTAAGGGAATTCTACTAGTCAAGTTTTTATAATTTGAAAACCAAAATATAATTAGTAGCATTATTGTGGTTACTGAAGAAATTGAGTTTCTGAAAAGCCTTGACTTTATAATAATCAAAGGTTAAAAGTTAATTGAAATGTATAAAAAGCAGTCATAATACAAAATATTGTGAATATAATGAGTTAAATTTTATTGATTTAAATAGAGAATACTGATGTATAGATACTTATCTATCTACTCTGAATGTAAGGCTACAGTGAAATAATGGGAGAAGGGAAACAAATGAGATGAGCCCTACAATTTAGGCTTTCTGTCTAAAGACATATTCCACATGATGGTACTGGCTGGGGGACCCAAGTAAGCACAGCGGTCCCTTGGAGCTGAGAAAACTTCCTCATGATCAGGAACTGGGATCCTCATTCCTAAGATCAGGAACATGACAAGAATGTCTGCTCTCTCCATTTCTAGTCAACATTTACTGGAGTTACTAGCCAGTGCATTAAGCATGAAAAAGAAATAAAAGCCATAGAGATTGCAAAGAAAGAAATAAAAAATGCTATTTGCAGACAAAATGATCATGTACATAGAAAAATCCTCAAATATATACAAAATATTACTCGCTAATGAGTGGCTTTAGTAAGGTCCCCAAATGAAAGCTAGCATACAAAAATCAACTGCATTTCTATATATTGGCAACAAACAATTGGAATATGTTATAAAACATTCCAATTACAATAGTATCAACACATGACATTTTAAGAGATAAATATAACAAAGTATGTGCAACATCTGCTTCTGAAAACCAACAAACATCACAAAGACAAATTTTTAAAGACCTGAATAAATAGAGAAATATGCCATATTCATGAATTTGAAGAGCCAATGCTGTTGACAGTTCTCCCCAAATTGATCTATGGATTGAAACTAATCCATATAAAATCCCAAAATGTTTTCTGTGAGCGATTGACAAGCTGATTATAAAATTTATGTGGAAATGCAAAGGACAAAGCAATTCTGAAGAAGAACCACATTAGAGAACATATACCACTCGACTCTAAGATTATAAAGAAGATCAATCAAGAGTGAGCTGTTGATGAAAGAATAAATAAATAAGTAAATATATGGAACATAATGGAGAGTTCAGAAATAGCCCTACATATCTATGGTTAGTTGATTTTCAAGAATGGTAGAAGGTAATCCAATGGGGAGGACAGTCTTTTAAAAAATAGTACCAGAACAATTGGACACACATAGGAAAAAACCTGCATCTTTACTTCATACCGCATATCAAAATTAATTAGAAATCAATCATGGATATAAATGAAAGAAATACAACTCTAAAAATGTTTTAAGAAAACACAGAAATAAATGTTTTGAATTCAAGATGGGTGAGAGAAACAAAAGCAGGAGCCATAAAAGAAATGATAAATCAGTGTTTATTGAAATAAAAAAAAAATTGACTCTTTAACAGACATTGTAAAGAAAAATGAACAGGCAAGCCACAGAATGAAGGATATATTCACATTACATACATTTGACAAAAGATTTGAATCTGAAATGGATAGCTTTTATAACTTATAATTTTATAATTTATTTTATAATTATTTATA
>NW_016825275.1:556867-582984 GCF_001698545.2 Rhinopithecus bieti | reverse complement strand
ATAATTTATAAATTTTATAATTATAAGTAAGTTACTTTTATAATTTATAAAATAACTTTTATAATTTAATAATATGAACAAACCAATACAAATAGATACTTTACCAGAGAAGATACAAATAGCCTATGAGCACATTAAAAGATGTTTAATATTATTAGTCATCAGGAAAATACAAATTATAACCACAGTGAGGTATCACTACATATCCAATAAGGTGGTTAAAATTTTTAAATCTAACAATATTAATTATTGAAAAGACACAAGTAATTAAAATTCTCATACATTGCTGGAAGAAATGAAAAATGGTATAGTCATTGTAACAGTTTGTCAAATGTTTATATAGTCTATAAAATGTACAAATTGTATTAATAACAAAGAGAACTAATTAGTCCTGTAGTCACATATAATATCAAGTGGAAAGTAGCTATAACGGAAGATGAGCACCTGGTGGTCTCAACATGGTGAAATCCCATCTCTACTAAAAATGCAAAAATTAGCCGGGCGTGGTGGCACATGCCTGTAATCCCAGCTACTCAGAAGACTGAGGCAGGAGAATTGCTTGAGTCCTGGAGGCGGAGGTTGCAGTGAGCCAAGATTGCACCACAGCACTCCAGCCTGGGCGACAGAGCGAGACTCTGTCTTAAAAAAAAAAAAAAAAAGATTTTTGAATTAGCCAAATGTCTTAAAGAAAAATGTGTGGTCTCATTCTTGCACCTCAAGAAATTAAACTGTCATGAGGCTTTACAAATTATAATACGAATAAAAAACTTTTTTAAGTTGTAATAATGCTAATGGACCAGGTCAATACGTTATGACGAGAAGACATAGATGACACTACTAACCAATGAATACTTGAGAAATGCATCATTTTAGGAGAGACAACTGGTTGCAAAATTTAACCACAAAAAATAGTCATTATTTTGAATTTGAATCTACTTGGGAGAAACAATTAAGTTCTGGTCTCCATCCCATCATCAATTGATTGCTAACCCAGATCCTATGACCTTGGTTTGAAAAAAGTCATTTCTGTTAGTTTTTGTGTCGGTTTTTTTATTTTTTAGCAAGAAAGATTATCACTTCTAGAAATATTATGTCAGCATAGTGTTAGTAAAACTTTAGAAAGATACAAAATTAAGTATAGTAAAACATTAAAACAACAAAAGAAATATTGAGACTACTAATCAAACTCATAATGTTATTATTTTAGAACAAATTTAAAGGTATGCAGAATAATGTTTTATAGTCCATGTATTTGTGTGTATTTTCTCTGCTATTTATGTTTAGTCATACTAAATGTGGAATTACTGTTTATCTTTTTAAAGTAAATTTAGTTAACCCAATTTACCACTGATGTAAATATGTGAGTTTAGTAAGTACACTAATACATGAATTGAATAAGCTAAAAAATAAACAAAGTACAAATACTTTTGATTGTTCCTCTCCATACATCAAAAAACTCTTACACAAAAAAGACGTATATAATCAACTACAAATATATAGAGCTAGCCAATACATTCAGCTCAAAGTTAAGCACCTAGCTCCTAGCACAGAGCCTGAGGTTAGTAAGAATTTGATAAACATTTGTTAAATGAATATTACAAGTTAAACTATGGCAAAGGAAATGAATTATAGAGTTCTGGGTATATAAGCCATGATAGATCTTACAAGTGTGTATTTTTTTATTATTATTATTATACTTTAAGTTCTAGGGTACATGTGCACAACGTGCAGGTTTGTTACATATGTATACATGTGCCATGTTGGTGTGCTGCACCCATTAACTCATCATTTACATTAGGTATATCTCCTAATGCTATCCCTCCCCCCTCCCCCTACCCCACGACAGGCCCCGGTGTGTGATGTTCCCCTTCCTGTGTCCAAGTGTTCTCGTTGTTCAGTTCCCTCTTATGAGTGAGAACACGTGGTGTTTGGTTTTCTGTTCTTGCGATGTGTGTATTTTTTTTCTTTTTTCTTTTTCAGTAATCTTTACCCTAGCACTGGATAAATATGTATTTTCTAATAGTGACACAGAAGCATGATGGATAGCAAAGAGAAGCTAACCTAGAATGTTCTCTTTTAAAAAAGAATAAAGCACAATTTGACTAACTTATATTTGGTAAATTACAAGCCAAATGTAATAAAAAAATTAGGACAGTAGATTTCTTTGGAAAGAAAAGAATCCTAATGCCAAATCTAGTACTTGGTAAACTAGATTAGAATATACATTTACCATTACATTAAAAAAGCCAGTCACCATGACTGTGTTAAAATATATATTGCAATGAAAAGTGAACTGGCTACATTTTTTCATATACTTCTAAATTTTTTTCTTATTTTAGAAACCAGGAACAAATATAGATTACAATGTATTTAAAGGTTCCGATTATTTTTTCCTATATTATGACCTCTAGAGCAGTGTTCTGTTAATTACTAACTCAACCACTTTGAAAAGACTTTGAAAAGAAAATATGTTTCAAATATGTACAAGCATATTGTACATATTGTATGTCAAACTTAGCTTTCAGAGATACAGTTTTGTATCTGGAATAATATAAAATCTTACAGGGAGAAGACATAGTATTTCCATATTTTGTATAATCAACAAACATAAAAACCTTGAAAAATGCTATGTATCAATTAAAATTTAAGAGACTAAATTAAGGTTTTATTTTTCCTAATACTCAACTCACCAACGAAACTTGGTTCTCATAGGTTCAGACCTTTGACACATCAGGAATTGTTAATTCTTATCAGTATCACTGAACTTTGCCTTTTTTGGAGCTGGTGAGTTTTGCTGAAAGGGATCCATAAAATCAATTCAACACCTGTAAGAATGGTGAGCATTCCATTTTGGTGAGCTTATTTAGGTCAATGAAAAATTCTCAAGTTTTGTCCTTTGCTTTGGCTCCAGACTTACTCAACATTACCAAAGTTGTTAAAATTAAAATTTCTAGTATCTTTGTGTTTCCTGGCCACTTCTCTTCAGACTTGCTTAAATACACTTCTTTTTCCTCAACAGGTAGCTTTTAGGCACTTGTATATTCAGTAAAATAAATATTTTGATAGATTAGAAGAGGCTTAAGTGAAATATTGTCAAATGCTAAGAAGGCCCATTTCATCATTAAGATCTAGTCTTGTCCATATCTCACAATATCTATCATCCACTTTTCCTCCTTCCCCCATTCTCAGGCACTTGTTACCTGTACTATTTTTTCTGGATATTTTAACCAGCTTCCTGTTGCAGAGGCTTGTAACTACCTATTATTTTACAGTTCTTCCTTAGAAATAGAACCCCAATTTAATATTGAGTGGCAAGGTACCCAGCTAGTAAAATCATTCGCTAGCCTCTCTTGTAGCTAGGCATATCCACGTGATGAAGTTTTTGCCAATGAACTTAACTCTCATGAACTCCAGTGAAGATGGAAACAAAAGTGTTACAGAAGACTTTCTGGAAGACTTCTTGAAATCTGTTGGGAATTGAGCCCATTTTGCCCTCCTCCATCCTCCTTCCTGCTGTATATAGATTGGTAGTAATGGTCAGTGTGCCAATAGCCATCTTGGAAGCCAGCACTAGTGTGACGAAAGAATTCTAGACACCAGATGGCCATGAATCTATCATACTGGCTAGACCCACTGCTGACTTCTCTGATTTCTTTTACTTGAAATAAAAGTAAACTATGGAGTTATAGTGGCAAATGGATGGCAGGCTCAAACAGAGTCACTGAGGACAGTTTAATGAAGGGACTCTGCAGGGGTGTGAGCAGGGTTAAGTCAAATTAACAAGGGACCGTGAAGCATCCTCTTTTAGTTACAGCAAGGAAGCCTGTTTGCCCCTGGGCCAAAAGAGACGAGAGAGAGCAGACCCCAGGTTGCTGATAGGAGTTCCTTATGGCCTTCAAGGTAAGACTCCTGGCAGGGAAGGACTCAGGATAATAACCACTCTGGCCTGGTTCTCTACCTGCTCTCATTTCTCCTGCTGTGTTTCCTATGGCCAAAATCAATAATAAATTACAGGGTAAAATTGACCTGTTTAAATAGTCCGTAAAAGTTAGCCATTAGAAGCACAAGGCAGGGTAGAGAAGGATAGAAAGCAAATCTAGAGAAACGAATAGAAAATGTCCAGCACAATTGCCTAATTGCTGTGTCCTGCTTTCAAGCTATCCGTCCCCCTCCGCACCGCCCCCCAAATATCCACCCACATTTTACTATTATCTTCTTGAAGTAGAAACCAATATTATCATTTTCCTCCTTTGCCAAAAATTCTTCAGGGTATACTACTTGTTTAACAAATCAAGTCCAAACTCTTTAACTGAGTACATAAGGCTATCACCATCTTGTTCCAGTCTGCTTTTCCAAACTGATTTCTCTGCAGTTTCCTACATGTATCATGTGCTGCAACCAGATCATAAGAATCACCATTCCAAACACAGTCTGGGCTTTCCCATTTCCTTTGCCTGTGTTCTTCTTAGCTCAAGGGGCAGGACACTGCTATCACTTTCTTACTTTCTTGCCTTGAAAAACCTCACCTATATTTCAAGGCATAGCTCAAAGTGTCATGTACTCTAAGAAAACTTCTTGACACCCTGAGATAGGTTTTCCCTCTCCTTTTTTTGAATTTAGCACTTTGTTTCTACCCCTCAAATTGATGGCCAAATACAGATTCCCTCCTCTACTTCCCACAACATGCTCATTCTCAATAAATGGCCCCTTCATCCTGCCGGTCTCCCAAGCTACCACTTTGGAGTCATCCTTGGCTCCTTTTTCTTCCCACTTCCCATATCCAGCAAATCCAAGTTCCTGTATCTTCAACATATATCCTGAATTCAACCCCATTACTACCTATCCTAGCCAATCACCATCCAGTTCTTGCTGTGTTATTGCAATAGTTGCTTTCTCATCAGTCCTTGCCTACTACTACTCTCTTAGCAACATGACAGCAAGAGCCATTCTTTTAAAATCTAAGTGAGAGCATGTCACACCTCTGCTCAACATCCTCCACTGGCTTCTCATCTCATCCAAAATAAAAGCTAGAGGCCTTTCAATACACTCCAGGCCCTACCTAATATAATACGATCCTCCATGTCCCCACTGTCTCACATACCACCTCTTACTGGATAATTCCTGTCTCACTTACTCCATTCCAGTGATGTTTGTCCCATTGCCGTTGCTACACTCATCACACCTATGTCCTTCTCAAGTCCTTTGCACTTGCTCTGACCTAAACATTTCTTCCCCAGCAACCCCATGGCTTATTCTTTGAATTCTTGAGGTTCTCTGTTCAATTACCACCTTTCCAGTGAGGCTATCCCTAATTACAGAAGCCCATGTCCTCATCTCCAACATTTCCTATTCTCTTCACCCTACTTTATTTTTTCTGTAGCATGTATCAACATCCTACTTACTTTGTATGTACTGGTAGTTTATATATGATCTCTTCCCTCACTATAATGTAAGCTCCATAAACCACAAGCATGTTATTCATTGCCTCAACATTAATGCCTATACACAATAGGCACAGAGTACATGAAAAAACTAATCACATAAGTTTTATTCTTTTTGTAAAATTATGTAATCTCTATCACTTTATAATAGAAATATAATGTGAGCTATATATATAATTTAAACTTTTCTATTTCCTACATTTTAAAAGTAAAAATAAATAAGAAATTGATTTTCTATTTGATTTAACTCAATATGTCCAAATCGTTATCAACATATAATCAATATAAAATTATTTGTTAAATATTTTACATTCTGTTTCTCATACTAGGTCTTCAAACTTTGGGGTGTGTTTTACACATGGAACAGATCTCAATTTGGATTAGTCACACTCCTAGTGCTTAATAGTCACATGCATCAAGTGGCTACTGTATTGGTCAGTGCACAGAATAGCTATAATGGTGAAAAATTGCAAGAGAGGAAAGGAAAAGTTCTAATATTCCAGCAAGCTCTGGGACATGTGGCAAGTGAGGGAATGAAGAGTTTTCAATATGAAAAAAACAGAAGGAAGATGGAAACTATGAGAAATGTCCAGGATCAGTTAAGGCAAGCCGATAGATTGTTTTTTAGAACATCTGAAGTTGTAAGAGGATGTGTTTACATGGAGATAGAAGTTCCAAGGACAGAATGGGAAGAGTGATTCGCAAAGACAAGGATGGGTAATGAATTCAGAAGGAAGTGCAGCAGAGAGCTCTGCTGTTCAGGAAATGGTGGAAGGTAAGAGAGACGAGAAGACTTGTGGGCTACCTGATCCAAGGTTCCATATGGAACTCTGGAAGAGTGTTCCTTTGTGTTTGTTTGTTTGTTTTGTTTTTTTCCTTTCTATTATCAGTAGAGGCCAATTGCTGGGATAGCGGTGGTTCAGTGAGCAATCAGAGGGCTTCCTTCAAAATTTCAAGTTAATTCGTGGTTTTCTCAAAGTGGAATAACAGTTTAAGAGAAGTGCATCATTAGAACTACAATTCAATGGGAGGGTGCAGTACTTGTCTAATTTATCTATAATATTAATCCTTTAATATTTTATAGATGGCTTCTTTACTCATAATTTAACCAAGCGTGTCATCATCTATGGCAGAGGAGAGGCAGAGTAATTTTCTTAGCAATTATTTCAGAAGTCTTGGCAAAAAATAAAGGTTGACACAAAGAAATAAAACATCTGAATTTGAGGGGAAAAGAGAATTTAGTTCTTTTCTCTCCTAGTCACTATGCTACTTGTGGCTTTTGCAGTGATGGTATGGTAGAAGTGAACAGAAGTAGAAAGTAGAAATATTGCTGTTAACTTGTATAGTTTTGCCATTTGGCACCCCCTTCCCAAAAAAAAAAAAAAACCTGATATTTTTTCTCATTGGATAGTTTTGTGAGTTCTTAGGAGACCGTCTGTGCCATCTCACATTTCCAGAAAGTCTTCTTGAGCAGTTCCTTGCAAGACAACCAAAGTGGTCTACACTTGGCCTATGTGATACACGCATACATCCTTGCCTTACCAGCTTGTCTCATTATAGCCTTGTCTTTTTTCCTCAGCCATCATAGGTCCTCTTATTCAGCCTCCCCTTTCATTTCAAAGTCAGAACTCAGAACACTAACACTGACAATTCCTGAAATTATTATTTGAAATTCCAAGTGAAGTGCTCTGTTTCTGTATTGTATTTACAACAATTTACTAAAGATGTTATTTTTTTCTCTCACTTCATTCTTGTAAGAGGTTAGGCTGAGCAAGAAATGGACAATTTTATTATTTTATTGTATAGAAAAAAATGGAAATTGTTGCAATTGCTGCTGTTTTGAATAAAGCTAGCTCATATTCTTTACAGCCCACCTTAGATTGATTGATTGATTGATTGATTGATTGATTTTTTTGAGACAGAGTCTTGCTCTGTTGCCCCAGCTGGAGTGCAGTGGCATGATCTCAGCTCACTGCAGCCTCCGCCTCCTGGGTTCAAGCAGTTCTCCTGCCTCAGCCTCCCAAGTAGCTGGGATTACAGGCACCCACCACCACACCTGTCTAATTTGTGTATTTTTAGTAGAGATGGGGTTTCACCATGTTGGCCAGGTTGCTTTTGAACTCCTGACCCCAAGTGAACTGCCCACCTTGGCTTCCCAAAGTGCTAGGATTATAGGTGTGAGCCACCATGCCCGGCCACCAATCCTAGATTTTTGAGGCAGTCTTTTAATCTGGGTACATGTTCTTCTCTCTGTCATCTATATTACACTGCTTTTCACAGCGGCTACTTGTAGTGGAAATACATAATTGTGTCTGGGAATCATAGCAAATGAGATGAGCAGGACCAAGTTGGACCTAGTCCTGAGGGATCTAGCCATGCTAAGGAGTGTGGATTTTGTTGTGAAGGCTTATGCCTTAAGGGAAAAAAAGAAGAAAAGAAAGGGAAGGAAGGGGAAGGGAGGAGAAGAAAAGGGAGGGGAAGAAGAGGGAGGGGAAGGAGAGGGAAGGGAAAGAGAGGGAGGGGAAGGAAAGGGAGGGGAAGGAAAGGGAGGGGAAGAAAAGGGAGGGAAAGGAAAGGGAGGGGAAGAAAAAGGAGAGGAGGGGAGGGGAGGGACTCTTGTTTGCCTGATTGCTCATTCTAATAACAATTTATCTTCCACTTTTTGCTGCCAAACTTCTCAAATGAGTCCTCTTTACTGATACTTATGTAATAGGATGTCATAGGACTTTTACTGTTTTATCAGTTTCTGAGTGAGGCTCTAAACTTGAGAACAAAATGTTTTGTTATCCACAAATTATAAAAAGATATATCATGCTCTCCATAACTGAAGAGTGACTCAAAAGAGGCAGCCTAAAAATTAATCAGGTGATTTGTTCCGGCCTACCTTGATGAGGGGAGACTTAAAGGTTCAAAAGATGAAAAGGACTTTTTCATAGGAAGAATCATAAAGGCTGAATATGCAAACAAATAATGGCTGGACTATATATGTATATATGTCAAAAGAACTCTAACCCACAGCTGCAACAATCAGCCAGAGAAGCCAAACCACAACCTCTGTAGCAATTGGTCAGAACAGTCAAGACTTGATCAGTGACTGCCAGCTTCTCTATTTGTTGATGTTGAGACAGGGTCTCACTCTGTTGCCCAGGCTGTGAGGGTAGTGGCATGATATTGGCCCACTGCAGCCTCAATCTCCCAGGCTCAAGTGGTCCTCCCACCCCAGACTCCTAAGTACCTGGAGACTAATGTTTAGCCCCGTGAAGCCTGGTTAATTTTTATTTTTTTATTTTTTTATTTTTCAGTAGAGATGGGGTTTTGCCATGTTGCCCAGACTGGTCCAGAACTGCACTGAAGTGATCTGCCCACCTCAGCCTGCCACAGTGCTGGGATTACAGGTGTGAGCTATGGCGCCCAGCCATGTCTCTATTTCTTGCCCCCTTTTTCAACTCAGGACCAGCCAGAGAAAGCCAAGTATACTCCTCAAACCAATCACATAAAATGCTGCACTTCTAGTTTGCCTTCCTCTAGTTTCCTTGGGCCAACAGTTTCAATCAGAGCATACCTGAAAGGTTTCCCACTCTCCTGCCTGTCTGCCTTGAGTCTCTGCCAAATGTAACTGATGGTGGCTGACACATCTGCTATAGCAAAGCTCTAAGTAAATAACCTCACTTCTCATTTGGGTGTCCTTCATTTATTTCCACATAATGGATAGAATGTTATGACATTCTATAATGATATATAATGATAGAGTGTTATGACATTTATCCTCTCCTCTGCTTGGGGAACAGAACAGGGTGCTCCCCCATAAGCTACAGCCAAAGGCCATGGAGGCTGACACCTTACTCAATTCCAACAAATGTCTAAAGGAGAGGCTCACTTTGACTTCCGTGTGGAGGATAAATTATTAAGAAGACATGAGTTCTCAGCAGCATATGATGTAACTATTTTAAGGCTTATTCTACTAGATGACCAACTTAGAGGCTATTGCCATCATCAGAACAAAAAAATGATAGATGAGCAGTATTAATGGCAGTATATTTTAGAGAGAGAGCCTGTGGGATCTACTGATTAACTGGAGGGAGTTGTATGGCAAAAATATTTAAATTAAGGAGCCTCTTAAGTTGGGAGCCTCAGCAGCTGGATGGATAAGGTCATAATTGAAATTGGGAAAACTTGTGGGGAAGTGAATTTGGAGCACAGACAGAAAAGTCAAGAGTCCTATTTTGTCCAGTCAGGTTTGAGGTGCCTATTAGACTTCAAAGGGATACACCAAGAAGGTAGTCGGGTAAACATGATAAGACACGTCAGCTGTGTTACTCGGCACTCTGGGTTTCATTCCTATTCCTGCTGCTTAAAAGGTGGGTACCTTTGGTTGATTTTGTTAACCTCCTGAGGTTCTATTCCCTTATCTTTTATTTATTCATTTATTTAAACTTTTTTATTTTCATAGTTTAAAATATGGTGGTATTTGGGTACATGAGTAAGTTCTTTAGTGGTGATTCGTGAGATTTTGAGCATCACCCAAGCAGCATACACTGAACCCAATTTGTAGTCTTTTATCCCTCACCCGCTTCCCACCCTTTCCCCCTGAGTCCCCAAAGTCCATTGTGTCATTCTTATGCCTTTGAATCCTCATAGCTTAGCTCCCACTTATGAGTGAGAACATATGATGTTTGGCTTTCCATTCCTGAGTTACTACACTTAGAATAATAGTCTCCAATCCCATCCAAGTTGCTGCTGATGCTATTAATTCATTCCTTTTTATGGCTGAGTAATATTCCATTGTATATATACACCACAGTTTCTTTATCCACTTGTTGATTTATGGGCATTTAGGTTGGTTCTACATTTTTGCAATTGCGAATTGTGCTGCTAAAAACATGCAGTGCAAGTATCTTTTTCATATAATGACTTCTTTTCCTCTGGGTAGGTACCCAGTAGTGGGATTGCTGGGTCAAATGGTAGTTCTACTTTTGGATCTTTAAGGAATCTCCACATTGTTTTCCATAGTGTAGAAGTATTCTCTTTTCAGATGAGTTCGTGTCCTTTGTAGGGACATGGATGCAGCTGGAAACCATCATTCTCAGCAAACTATCACAAGAACAGAAAACCAAACACCGCATGTTCTCACTCATAGGTGGGAATTGAACAATGAGATCACTTGGACACAGGAAGGGGAACATCACACACTGGGGCCTACTGTGGGGAGGGGGGGGGAAGGGGGGAGGAATGGCATTGGGAGTTATACCTGACGTAAATGACAAGTTGATGGGTGCTGACGAGTTGATGGGTGCAGCACACCAATGTGACACATGTATATGTATGTAACAAACCTGCACGTTGTGCACATGTACCCTAGAACTTAAAGTATAATAATAACAAAAAAAAGAAGTATTCCCTTTTCATCACATCCACGCCAACATCTATTATTTTTTGAGTTTTTTAATATGGCCATTTTTGTAGGAGTAAGGTGGTATTGCATTGTAGTTTTGATTTGCATTTCCCTGATCATTAGCAATGTTGAGCATTTTTTCATATGTTTGTTGGCCATTTATATACCTTCTCTGGAGAATTGTCTGTTCATGTCCTTAGCCCAGTTTTTGATGGGATTTTTTTTTTTCTTGTTGATTTAGTTGAGTTTGTTGTCAATTCTGGATATTAGTCCTTTGTCAGATGGATAGGTTGTAAAGATTTTCTCCCACTCTGTGAGGTGTCTGTCTACTCTGCTGGCTGGTCCTTTTGCCAGCCAAAAGTTCTTTAGTTTAAAGTCCCAGATAATTATCTTTGTTTTTATTGCATTTGCTTTTGGGTTCTTGGTCATGAAATCCTTGCCTGAGCCAGGGTCTAGGAGGGTTTTCTGAGGATATCTTCTAGAATTTTACAGTTTCAGGCCTTAGATTTAAGTCCTTGATCCATCTTGAGTTAATTTTTATATAAGGTGAGAAATGGGGATCCAGTTTCATTCTCCTACATGTGGCTAGCCAATTATTCCAGGACCATTTGGAGAATAGGGCCCTTTCCCCACTTTATGTTTTTGTTTGTTTTGTCAAGGATCAGTTGGCTGCGAGTATTTGGGTTTATTTATGGGTTCTCTATTCTGTTCCATTGACCTATGTGTGTATTTTTATACCAGTGCCATGCTGTTTGGGTGACTATGGCCTTATAGTATAGGTTGAAGTCAGATAATGTGATGGCTCCAGATTTGTTCTTTTTGCTTAGTCTTGCATTGGCTATGGGGGCTCTTTTTTGGTTCTGTATGGATTTTAGGATTGTTTTTTCTAGTTCTATGAAGAATGATGGTGGTATTTTGATAGGAATTGCATTGAATTTGTAGATTGCTTTTGGTAGTATGGTCATTTTCACAATACTGATTCTACCCTTCTACGAGCATGGGATATGTTTCCATTTGTTTGTGTCATCTGTGATTTCTTTCAGCAGTGTTTTGTAATTTTCCTTGTTGAGGTCTTTCACCTCCTTGGTTAGGTATGTTCCTAAGTATTTTTTTTTTTTTTTTTTTTTTTTTGCAGTTATTGTAAAAGCAGTTGAGTTCTTGATTTGATTCTCAGCTTAGTCACTGCTGGCGTATAGCAGAGCTATGGATTTGTGTACATTAATTTTGTATCCTGAAACTTTGCTGCATTCATTTATCAGTTCTAGTAGCTTTTCGGAATCTTTAGAGTTTTCAGCAAACAGCAACAATTTGACTTCCTCTTTACCTATTTGGATGCCCTTTATTTGTTTTTCTTGTCTGATTGCTCTGGTTAGGACTTCCAGTACTATGTTGAAGAGAAGTGGTGAAAGTGGGCATCCTTGTCTTGTTCCTGTTCTCAGAGGGAATGTTTTCAACTTTTCCCCTTTAAATATTATGTTGGCTGTGGGTTTGTCATAGATGGCTTTTATTACATTAAGGTATGTCCCTTCTATGCCAATTTTGTTGAGGGTTTTAATCATAAAGGGATGCTGGAGTTTGTCAAATGCTTTTCTGCATNCAATTCTTCTTTGAATGTCTGGTAGAATTCAGCTGTGAATCTGTCTGGTCCCCAATTTTTTTTTTGTTGGTAATTTTTTTATTACCATTTCAATCTTGCTGCTTGTATATTGGTCTGTTCAGGGTATCTGATTCTTCCTGATTTAAGCTAGGAGGGTTGTATCTTCCCAGCAATTTATCCACCTCCTCTAGGTTTTCTAGTTTATGTGTGTAAAGATATCCATAGTAGCCTTGAATGATCTTTTGTATTTCTGTGGTGTTGGTTGTAATATCTCCTGTTTCATTTCTAATTGAGCTTATCTAGATTTTCTTTCTTCTTTTCTTGGTTATTCTTGCTAATGATATATCTTTTTTTTTTTTATCTTTTCAAAGAATCAGCTTTTTGTTTCATCTATCTTTTGTATTTTTTTGTGTGTCAATTTCATTTAGTTCTACCTCGATTTTTCTTATTTCCTTTCTTCTCCTGGGTTTGGGTTTGTTCTTGTTTCTCTAGTTTATTGAGGTATGACCTTAGATTGTGTATTTGTACTCTTTCAGACTTTTTGATGTAGGTATTTAAGGCTATGAAATTTCCTCTTAGCATAATCTTTGCTGTATCACAGAAGTTTTGATAGGTTATGTCAGTATTATTGTTCACTTCAAAGAATTTTTTAATTTCCATCTTGATTTCATTTTTTACCCAATGATCATTCAGGAGCAGGTTATTTAATTTCCATGTCTTTGCATGGTTTTGAGGGTTCCTTTTGGAGTTGATTTCCAGTTTTAGTCCACTGTTGTCTGAGAGAGTACTTGGTATAATTTCAATTTTCTTAAATTTACTGAGACTTGTTTTGTGGCCTATCATATGGTCTATCTTGGAGAAAGTTCCATGCACTCAAGAACAGAATGTATATTCTGTGTTTGTTGGGTAGAATGTTCTGTTAAATGTCTGTTAAGTCCATTTATTCCAGGGCATAGTTTAAATCCATTGTTTCTTTGTTGACTTTCTTTCTCAATGACCTGTCTAGTGCTGTCAGTGGAGTATTATAATCCCCCACTATTATTATGTTATTGTCTTAGGTCCAGTAGTAATTGTTATAAGTAATTATTATAGGGAATTACTTAAAAGTAATTCTTATAAGGAATTATAGGGAATTACTTATAAGTAATTCTTATAAGGAATTATAGTGAATTACTTATAAGTAATTCTTAGGTCCATTACTTAGGTACAGTAGTAATTGTTTTATAAACTTGGGAGCTCCAGTGTTAGGTGCATATATATTTAGGATTCTAACATTTTTCTGTTGGACAAGTCTTTTATCATTGTATAATGTCCCTCTTTGTCTTTTTTAATTGGTGTTGCTTTAAAGTTTGTTTTGTCTGATATAAGAATAGCTATTTCTGCTCACTTTTGGTGTCCATTTGCATGGAATATTGTTTTTCCACATTTTAAGTTTATGTGAGTCCTCTGTATTAGGTGAGTCTCTTGAAGGCAGCAGATACTTGGGTTGGCAAATTCTTACCCATTCTGCAATTCTGTATCTTTTAAGTGGAGCATTTAGGCCATGTACATTCAACATTAGCATTGAGATGTGAGGTACCATTCCATTCATCATGCTATTTGTTGCCTGTGTAACTTTTTTTTAAGTGTATTTTTGTTTTATAGGTCCTGTGAGATTTATGCTTTTGATGTGTTTCCATGACTTGTTTCAAGATTTAGAGCTCCTTTTAGCAGTTCTTGTAGTGGTGGCTTGGTAGTGGTGAATTCTCTCAGTATTTTTTTGTCTGAAGAAGATTGTATCTTTCCTTCGTTTTTGAAGCTTAGTTTGACTGGATACAAAATTCTTGGCTGATAAGTGTTTTGTTTAAGGAGGCTGAAGATAGGGCCCCAATCTCTTCTAGCTTGGTGGGTTTCTGCTGAGAAACCTGTTGTTAATCTGATAGGTTTTCCTTTAGATGTTGCCTGATGCTTTTGCCTTGCAGCTCTTAAGATTCTTTTCTTCATTTTGACTTTAGATAACCTGATGACAATGTCCCTAGGTGATGATCTTTTTGCAGTGAATTTCCCAGGTGTTCTTTGAGCTTCTTGTATTTCAATGTCTAATCTCTAACAAGGCTGGGGAAGTTTTCCTCGATTATTCCCCCAAATATATTTTCCAAACTTGTAGATTTCTCTTATTTCTCAGAAACTCTGATTATTCTTAGGTTTGGTTATTTAACATAATCCCAAACTTCTTGGAGGCTTTGTTCATTTTTTTCTTATTCTTTTTTCTTGGTCTTTGTTGGATTGGGTTAATTGGAAAACCTTGTCTTCAAACTCTGAAGTTTTTTCTTCTGCTTTATTCTCTTGTCTTTTAAAATTGGCATAATTATAATGAAGAAAGCAATATTTAGAGTCTCAAATTTCCCAACTCTAATTCAAAACGATTTCACTCCACTGTTATCTTCTTATTCCCCAGGTATCCATTTGCTGCCTTTTATTTTCATTTTTATTTTCTTTCAATTTTTTTAGAGGCAGGGTCTTACTCTGTCACCCAGGCTGGAATGAAGTGGTGAGGTCATAGCCCACTGCATCCTTGAATGACTGGGCTTAAGCAATCCTCCTGCCTCACCCTCCTGAGTAGCTGGGACTACAGGTACACACCACCATGTCCAGCTAGTGTGTGTGTGTGTGTGTGTGTGTGTGAGAGAGAGAGAGAGAGAGAGAGAGAGTCTTGCTTTGTCGCTCAGGCTGGAGTGTAGTGGCACAATCTTGGCTCACTGCAACCTCTACTTCTTAGGTTCAAGCAATTCTTGTGTCTCAGCCTCCTGACTAGCTGGGATTACAGGTGAGCACCACCACACCTGGCTAATTGTTATATTTTTAGTAGAGACGAGGTTTCACCATGTTGGCCAGGCTGATCTTGAACTCCTGACCTCAAGCGATCCACCCACCTCGGCCACCCAAAGTGCTGGGATTACAGGCATGAGCCACCATGCCTGGGCACCCAGCTAATTTTTTAAAAACTCTTTTGGTAGATACAGGGTCTTGCTATGTTGCCCAGGCTGGTTGCAAACTCCTGGCTTCAAGCGATCATCACACCTCAGCCTCTCAAAGTACTGGGATTACAACATGAGCCACCTAACCTATTTGAGAATATGTCTATTATCCTCTCTTATCCCTCATTGTCCAGATACTCTAGAGATTTATTTAATCTACATCTCATGAACTCATGTTGCTTCTTCTTATTAGCTCATGATGCCATAGTTTGAAGACTTGTTCTGCCAATTTGACATATACTGATGGCGAGGCCTCATGGGGTCAATGTTGGGCACCCAGCTTACCACTTTTTAGCTTATATCTAAGCTCAGATATTTTTTCCTTAAAAATACTGCTGTGTCAGAATAGCAGGGTCCATGGAAGTTTACAGCATCAACCACACTCTGTGGCCATGTTATGTACAGGGTCACCTCATTGTGATTTGGATATTTGCCACTCAGGGTGATTCCCTCTGCTAATCCTGTAATTGGGTCTCCTAATTGTTGCACTCTGTACAACAGGGGTCCCCAACCCCCAGGCAATGGTACTGGCCCCATCCCTTGCTACTGTTCTGTAGCCTAATTAGAACCAGGCCACACAGCAGGAGGTGAGTGGTGGGTGAGTAACCTCATCTGTATTTGCAACCACTCCTCATTGCTCACATTAGGGCCTGAGCTCCACCACCTGTAAGATCAGTGGTGGCATCAGCCTCTCATAGGAGCATAGACCCTATTATGAACTGTGCATGCAGAGGATCTAGGTTGCATGTTCTTTATGATAATCTAATGCCTGATGATCTGTCACTATCTCCCACCATCCCTAGATGGGACCATCTAGTTGCAAGAAAACAAGCTCAGGGATCCCACCAATTCCACAAGATGGTGAGCTGTATAATTACTTTATTATATATTACAATGTAATAATAATAGAAATAAAGTACACTATAAATATAATGCACTTGAATAATCTCAAAACCATCTCTCTGTCCTGGTGCATGGAAAAACTGTCTTCGGTGAAACCAGTCCTTTGTACCAAAAAGGCTGGGGACTGTAAAATGTTTGAGGACAGTTGCTGTACAATATTATCTTTCTCGGCTCTCCATGAAAAGTCCCAAATGCCAATTTCCCAAACTATATTCACCCTAACTTATATAACTAAGAGACAATTATAATTAAGTATTTTATCACAGAGTAAAAACCTATCTAAAAGTGAAATGTAATATCTACCATTACATACAGGGAGACCAGCTTAATTTCTAAGCACAGAATCCTATTTCATCTCTGACTCAACTATCACTTTATTTCAATGTATTAATACCTATCTTCTGTTTCTTTATTATTTGTTTGGCTTCTCATCAGAATTCAAGTTACTTGAAGGCATATTCACTATTATTTATCTTTAAATCCTTAGCCCTAAATACTTAGTAAATAAATGATAAAATATGACAAAGAGAAGGGAGTTTTTTTTTTTCATAGCCAGATAGTTTTGGTTGTCTGCTATAACTATCATTAGACAGAACATTTTACTTTATTAAAGCAAAATGGATCACCATTAATAATCAGAGAAAACCTCAGAAGCTGATTGGCGATGATCTTTTATACATTTTGAGAATCATCGGTAAGCATTTTTGTACCTACAAAGCAAAATGTGCTGTACCAAGTGCTGATGTTATAAGCTCCCTAGAATGTCACAGTCTCCTGCCATTCCCATCTCAAAATCATCATCATACTGCAATATTCCATTTTTATTGCTTTGATGCCTTCATTTAGAGGTTGTAAAAATTGTATTTATAATGTAATAAAAACATAATGTAAAAATTATGTATTTAAATATGTAAAATTAGACATACTTCTGGTAACAAAAGTGTTACATGACCATTGTAAAATATTTAAACAACGTAGAATGTTTACATAAAAAATGTTACTTTTTCATAATCCCATCCCCAAGAGATAATTACAAATTTTCCTAGGATGTACACTCTTCTGGATTTTTAAAATACACATTCAAACACCTAGATCATGTATTTTACAAAATGTGATCAGGTTGTATATAGTTTGGGAATTTTATCACTTCAGTAGTTATCTTTGTCAGCATGTATAGATATAACATACTATTTTAAGAACTGCATAATTTCTATAGATATGTATGTTTTTTAATTGGCTCGCAATTGATGAACAATTAAGTGGTTTCTAATTTTTACTATGAAAACAGAGTTGCAATGAATACCTACACAGATAAATCTTTCTGCATTTGTGCAACTTTTTCTCAGGAAAACTTCTTAGAAGTAGAATTTTGACTTGAAAATCATCAATATTTTAATTTTGAATGTAATTTTATTTTAAATAGATATTTCCAAACTGCTTTGCATAAAGTTATACT
The DNA here is from genome assembly GCF_001698545.2 of Rhinopithecus bieti. NCBI lineage: Eukaryota > Metazoa > Chordata > Mammalia > Primates > Cercopithecidae > Rhinopithecus > Rhinopithecus bieti. The sequence continues at coordinate 565,178 of NW_016825275.1, read as the reverse complement.
AACTTGCATTATAGAATGTAATGTTTACACTAGAATGGAATGTTTTCATCACTAGGATCATCATTTTAATATTGTCTAAGAAAAATATCTCACTGCTTGAATTTACATTTTTTTCATTGGTAGTCAGATGTAGCATCTTTTCATATATTTGTTAGTTATTTGTATTTTTCTGTGGATTATGTTTTATTACTCTTGCCATTTTTTATTTCCTGTAGTTATTACAATAAAGTAATTTTATATTGTAATATTTCTTATAATTTACAGCAATTAACCCATAAATCACGTGTATTATAAATATTAATTCCTAGTTCATTGTTTCTATATCCACCGTTCTTTATAGTTTTATGTACTCTATTTTAATTTCGAGGTAGCTGAATTTATCTTTTTTTATAGTTTCTGGTTTTTATATCAAGGCTATGTAGAACTTTACCAACTTATGAATTATTTACCCATATTTACCCCTACTGCTTTTATTGTTCCTTAGTTATGATTTTATATTCGAGATAAAAATAATCATCCTTACACACTTATTTTCTATTACATCATTACACATTTCTTTTTTTCTTTTCTTTTTTTTTTGGAGTGGGGCAGGACGGAGTTTGGCTCTTGTTGCCCAGGCTGGAGTGCAATGGCGCGATCTGGGCTCATCGCAACCTCCGCCTCCCGGGTTCAAGCGATTCTCCTGCCTCAGCCTCCCAAGTAGCTGGGATTACAGGCGTGAACGCCACCATGCCCGGCTAATGTTTGTATTATTAGTAGAGACGGGGTTTCTCCATATTGGTCAGGCTGGTCTCAAACTCCCGACCTCAGGAGATACGCCGGCCTCGGCTTCCCAAAGTGCTGGGATTACAGGCGTGAGCCACCACGCCCGGAACATCATTATACATTTCTAAGTAACATAGTCGCATATTCTATAATTTGTGATTATAACTTTCAGAACAGAGACAAACAGTTGTCACTCAAAATCCACAGAGGATTCCTTCCAGAAACAGTGTAGATGCCAAAATCCATGCATGCTCAAGTCCCTGTAGTATTTGCAAATAATCTGAACGTATCCGTCTGTATACATTAAATCATCTCCAGATTACTTATAATACCTAGTACAATGTAAATATTATGTAAATAGTTGTTATTCTAAATTGGTTTTGAAAATCTTTAACTTTTTGTTGTATTTTTTTTTTCCAATACTTTTTATTCATGGTTAGTTGAATTCGTGGACATGGAATACACAGATACAAAGGGCTGACTGTATTAAAAAACGACATCTCACAACTCAAGACAATACTTTCAGGAGAAAAATGCTGCAAATTTTTAAAATAGATGAATTAAATATTAATAAATATTTGGTAATATGTATAAAGACAAAAGCATTTTGTTCCTTACAAACGCTGGGCTTTTTGATATTACGCTGAGTGTTTTATGAGCCGATTATCGGTGGAGATGCAGGTCAGTTGAACAGATCTTAATTAAGAGTCTTCATTTTGCCCAGTGTTGGGAATACAGCAGTATCAAGGCTTTGGGGAAAAAATCTGCTGGAAGCTGCTAAAGAAAGAATTGTACTTATTTCTTCCAAAACAGCCTCTCTTGTCTCTCTCCCTGGTCATGCACAGGAAAAACATAAAACTGTGATAATTTGGTAATCACCCATCACCACAAGGGGGAGCCAACAGTAGATCCATACTGAGCTGACCCCCATGGATTGAAGAATTTAGAAGTGGTAAGAATTTTGCTAGTGGATGATGTTTTTTAGCTGTTGAATCAAACCTATCCTGATCTACCTTTAAACGTGCCAGTTATTCAAATCAATAAATTCCTATAATTGTTTAAGCTAGTTTCTGTTACATCCAGAGGCATTCTACTCAATACAGTGGTTCTCTTATATAACTGCATTAATGCTGTATACTTCTACATGTTGACAGTTTTTCTTTTTACGCTATTGTGATTATCATTTAACTTGCCTGTGTTCTCTTCAGAGTTTCAGCCAGAATTGTATCTATCTTGTAGACAATCCATACACCCAATGCAATGCCCAATGGAATCTAGATACCTTAGCTATTTGCCAAAAGTGTGAGAAGAAACTATGCCATCAAGGAGCCTTATGTTATTTGATTTCTTTTTTGTAATGTTACTCTATGATAGAATTGTTACGGTTTTCTTTTTTTTTTTAGATTTAGGAGGTACATGTGCAGGTTTGTTACATGGGTATATTGCACAATGCTTTGAGGTTTGGGCTTTCATGATCCCATCACACAAGTATGGAACATAGCATCCAAGGTTTTTTAACCCTTACCTCACCCCCTCCTGACTTTTGGAGTCCCAAGTATCTATTGTTTTCATATTTGTGTCCACGTATACCCAATGTTTAGCTCTCACTTATAAGTGAGTACATGCAGTATTTAATTTTCTGTTTCTGAATAAATTTGCTTAGAATAATGGCCTCAAGCTGCATTCATGTTGCTGCAAAGGACATGATTTTGTTCTTTTTTATGGCTGTGTATTTGATTTCTTAACTTCTGTTTATTATGCACTATTTTCCTTAATTCATTTATTTTCTTTTTAAACTATAAATACAGAAAAGCACATAGAGGCATGCATGAAACACCAACAATGAATAAATGTTTACACTGCATATCAAGTTGAATGCTCAAATCCTAGTTCCCTCTCTTTGAATCCAAAACCAAATATTATCATTATCTGCCATGTAGGCTGGCTAGATTTTTAAAATAATATTGTTTTGTCTGGTTTCCAAAATATGTGCAAAAGGAATTATACTCTACTTAATACTTGGAAACCTATTTTATACACTCAACCTCTGTATTCCTGACATTTATCAATGTAAATTCATATGGCTCTTGCTTATTCATTTTAAATGCTGTGTTGTTTTGCATCATAGGAAGATACCACATCTTATGCTTTTGGTCACCTGTTAGTGGAGATGTGTTTGGTTCTAGTTTTCACTATTACAAACAATGTGTCAAATGGACATCTTTATGTCTCTGATGAGAGCTTTTCTATGATAATAGGACTAAACAAGAAATTGAGGGTCATAGGATATGCACATTATCAGATATACTGGATATTGCCAAACTCTCTTGTTTCAAAAACATCTGCAAATTTTGAAATGTTTGTGTATTATAAAATTGCTTTCCAAAGTGGTTACACCAATTTATACTTCCACCGGATTCTTAAAAAAGTAATCATTGGTCCACATCACCTCTTAATATTTGGTATTATTAATGTTTACATCTCACAATCTGATAGGTATGAAATGATTCTTCGTTTTCATTTTTTTTGCCCAGATTACTAGTGACATTACTATCCTGTTTACTCATCATTATGCTTTCTGTTTTTGTGATTTGCCTGCTCATATCCATTACCTATTTGGGGTGGAGGGGTGTGGATGACTTTTTAAATCATTTTTCTACTTTGTCTGTAATAATTCATCATATATTTGATATAAATCTCTTTTCTGTGTTGTGAATTACTTTTCCCTGCCTGACAATTATCTTTCCGTTACGTTCATGATGACTTAAACTTTTACTATTAGAAGTTCATTATAGTCTTTTCTTTTTGGGGGGCTTAGTTAAAACATCCCTCCCTACCCCAATATAATAAACATATTCTCATTTTTTAATCTAAAATTTTGAGTTTTGTTTTCACATTTAAATCTTTAATCTGTATGAAATTTATTTTTGCTTAAGGCGTAAGTCAGGGAAATTTTTTTTATATAATAAATCAATCACACCAACATTTTTCTCTGTTAATTTGTTTTTTGTTTGTTTGTTTGTTTGTTTTGAGACAGGGTCTTGCTCTGTTGCCCAGGCTATAGTGCAGCAACCACCGCACCCACCCTTTCCTCTGTTAATTTGTAAAGCTTTTTCTATGATAAACTAAATTTCTTGTACACTTCCATCTGTTTCTGGGCTTCCTATTCTATTCCACTTATCTATTTGTCTATGAACCAATATCACATCGTCCTGTAAATATTATGGTATCCTGTTGATATATGGTTAAGACAAGTCTTTAAAATGGTCTTAACTATTCATGATACTTTACTCTCCCATATAAATTTTTTAAAACAATCAGTTTCCATAAAAATATATTGCTCAGATTTTAATGAAATTCCATTTAATTTACAGAAGTTCAGAAAATAGACACTTTTCTGGTATTAAGTATTCCTATTTATGGGTATAATATGTCTTGTAATTTAGTTAGGCCTTCTATCATATCTTTCAATAAAATTTTGTACTTTTTTCCAAAAAGATTGTGAACACCTTCTATTAGAATTATTCCTAGGTACATTTTTGGTTGTTGTTGGTTTTGTAAATTGTATCTTTTCAAGTTACTTTTTATGACCTTCGTTTCTAAGTCCTTAGGCAAACTATTAATTATTTTATATTGGCCTTGTATTCAGCAAGTTAGCTGAATTATCTTAATTGCTTTAACAGTTGTCCTTTAAATTCTTAGATTTTCTGTACAGACAACCATATCATCTGACGGTAACAACTTTATTTCTCTTCTGTTCTAATCCTTACACACACATCTTATTTATTTTACTTTATTTAGGTCTTTTATTATATGATGAATTGAAGTAGTGTTAACAGATATCTCTCACTTGTTCCTGTTTAAGTGTACTTGTCAAAAGGTAAAATCATGACTCATGCAAATATAAAATGGGTATGTGTCAAGGATTTTGTTCAATTGATTAATTAATGGGAGAACCAAGAAGATGTTAAAATGAGTTCAAAAAATACTTCAGGTCGTTCGCAGTGGCTCACGTCTGTAATCCCAGCACTTTTGGAAGCCAAGGCAGGCAGATCCCGAATTGAGGTCGGAACTTTGAGACCAGCCTGGGCAACATGGTAAAACCACATCTCTACAAAAAATACAAGAATTAGCCCGGTGTGGTAGTGTGTACCTGTAGTCCCAGCTACTAGGACAGCTGAGGTGGGAGGACCACTTGAGCCTGGCAGGCTGAGGCTGCAGTGAGCCATGAGTGTGCCACTGCACTCCAGCCTGGGCGACACAGCCAGACCCTGTCTTAAAAAAAAAAAAAAAAAAAAAAAAAAAAAAAAAAAAAAACACCCTTCAGAGCTAAGGTATTTATAGGCAATTTAATAAAAAAAACTTTAGCATAAAATTGCTGGGTTAAATACAAAACTGGTTAGTACCCTACAGAGCAATAAAACTTACTTGGAGGTTATATCTTTCACTGAAGATAAATTATTTTCATCTGTACTAGACAAATATCTGCAAGTTAATCTCTGTATTTACAGAGCTGTAAAACAGCACGGTCAATAGAAAAATTAGCTAAAGGTGCAAACCCAGAAATGTGCCGAAAGAACACCTAGTATTCTTTCTTGCTGGATTCTAAGTTTTGGATAATTTTTCTGAGGTTCTTTATATTAAAGAAAATGCTTACAAAATTTCACCATTAATTATGGTGTTTGTGGAGTTTTGGTAAATACCTTTTCAAGTAAGTTAAAGAAATTCTCTTCTAATTTTGGTGTTCTAAAAACAATTTACCTAAATGAGTATCAGTGCAAAAATACTTTCTGCATTTATTAAAATGAATTTTTTTGTTTTTTCTCCTTGTCTTGTGTAATGAGGTGGTATATATGAAATTTATTTATGTTAATATCAACTTTTCCTCCGAAAACATGACTTAGTCATGATTGTTATGTATATACTGGTGACATTTATTTCTAATATTTTATTTGAATTTGCATGTTCAGAAGTGAAATTGGCTCCGACTTTTCTGTTCTGTCCTTAATTTTTGTAAACAGATAAGTTTTTCTTTCTTGTCACCTTTGGAAAGTTAAAAATAAGATATAGGAATACTTTTACTCATAGACATTGGTTGAAAAATCAACTATAAAACTAATTTTTTGTATGGTTTCCATTTTAAGGAGAAATTTTTTGACACGATGTAATTTTTAATGGTATGGCTTATTTATATCTATATTTTTTCTTGAAACAATTTTGATAATTTACATTTCCAAAAAAATGAATTAAACATTCAACAAATTTATTGACACAAAGTTGTTCAAGGTGCTGTCTTGTGACTTTTAAAGCATTCATTCTTTTCATTTTTCCTAAAATTATTTATTTGTGGCTTCTTTATTATTTTGATTAGTTTTATTTGATAATGTATTTTATTTATCTTTTAATAAATCAACTAATTTTATTAATCACCTGTTTTAAGTTGTCTACTAGTCATTAATTTCTGTTCATATCTCTTGAAAAATAATTTCTTTCCAAGTTTTCTCACTATTATTTGTGCAGCTCCTTGATTTGAATGCTTAACTAATTTATTTTAAGTGTTTCTCTCTTTTTAAAAAAATACAAACAGTATTATGAGAATGCAATGTTACCTAGGAAAGTCACACGCTGGTTTCTTTCTAATAAAATGACAAAGGAGGTTTCTTAAATAATTTACAAAGGGCAGAAATTGCTCTTGAACAGGGCTACCCCTCCCAGCACACCCACAGTACTCTGCTTTGGGCATATAAATAGGTACCTGTGAGCCCATGGTCTTAAGCCTGGAAATATCTCCTATGCCTTCCTTGGAGTCTCTGGTAGGAAAAGCAGTGATAAGAGTGGGACCCCCCCAAGAGCCTTGGCATCGGAAACACAGTAGGTGAGTGATTCTGCGGATGACTCCCCAAAAACCACACACCCAGGTACACAGCTCGGAGCTCTCAAACATCTGATGCTAGCACTTCACATTACAGATGAAGCAAATACAAGACTCAAGGTCAAGTGTACGGTAAGTTCCTAAGCCCAAGAGTCCCTGGAAAAGTAGAAGGAACAATCGTCCCTACCTCTGCAAGATCTCCACAAGACACTCCCAGGCTGTGCCAGGCAGTCACTGATGGGTCCAGATGCGGCTGGAGCAGGAGGGCACTGGGCTCCTTGTTAGTCAGATCCTTGTTAGCATGGCCCAGGGGTACTGATTACTCCTGGGGGTTTCCTCCAGGAAGCTCACTGGAAGCACAGACATCCTTGGGTATGAAGCCTGGATGGTCAGACAGGTCTTGTTTCCTGCAAGACAGAGCTGCAGAGCACTTCCTCCGTCATGAATGAGAGAGATGGTCATGTGACCACCCTCTTCCGCCATAATAGCTTCGTCCAGTTTTTGGGAGAGCTTCTGGAGGTGCTGAGTTCCTGCCCCCGCAGGCCCTCGGTCACTGTCAGACTCACCGGGAGAGCAGAGGGGCTCTGTTGAGGAGTAGGGGCTCCGGAAGGCAGCCTCCCGCCTCGACAGCCTTACTGGGTGGGCACGTGAGCCTATGGGGCAGAGAGGCGGTGATGCTCCTTCTCCCAGGGGTCTGCGGCTGAGTGGGCAGGGGCGGCTCCAGACAGCCGGGTGCTCTCGTGGCTCAGGCTGTGAGTTGGTGATCCGCTGCCTTTCTGTGCCCCTCTCTTCCTCCTTCTGGCCTTCACCTGGGTCTCCACCAGCCATTTGGTGCCGCTTTGGCAGGACTCCTGGATTTTCTGGGACTTGGCACCCAAGGCACTCTTAGCTGAGGGAGCTGCAACCTGGAGGCCCTGCTGCCCTGGCTCTGTTGTTTCCAGGCGTTCCCAGAAGGGGCCTGCCTGGAGGCTGAGATTAACAGCTCTCAGGTGCAGCCTCCTTTGGAACTGTGTGCTTAGGGAACTCAGGGCCCCGGCGGAGGTCTCCTGATGGCTGACCAAAGGCTGCAGTTCCTTGCTGTCCTCCCGCTGTTCCTGGTGCTGTAGAGATTGCCGGAGCACAGAGGCCCCCATGCCCTGCCACCAGGAAGCCATCTGCCTGGCCAAGAGTCTTCGCCGCCCACTACACCCTGACACCTCCAACGCCCAAACGCCCACCCGAGCCCGAACACATCGTGTTTCTCATTTGTTAAAGAAATATACTTAAGGCTGTGCATTTCATCCTTAGTTATAGTTTAGCTACACTCCATAAGACTTGACAGATAATTATTCATTCTACTTTGTAGTTTTGTTTTTATGCCTTTAACCCATACAGAAATTTGCGCATATTTATTAAGTTTTTAAAATATCAGTTTCCAAAATTTAAGGAGGGTTTCTTTAAAATATTTAATTGAATCAAAATTAGAGAATATGGTATGCGTCTCATTAATTTTCAAGAAATTTTATGGCCTTTTATGTGGTTATTTTAAAACATGATGAAAACTTGGGCTGGTAAAATTAAACAAATAAAAATAAAAAATAGAAAAATGAACCATGTGGTTTTCTTTATAGGGGTAAATATTTTGATATACTTAATATTTAAATAGTATAAATAAATGAGAGTACTATATAATAT
>NW_016825275.1:548821-554602 GCF_001698545.2 Rhinopithecus bieti | reverse complement strand
ACTATATAATACATATTGAATACATAAACATTAGAGAAAATCTGATAATTTTATTGTTTGATTCTTGTATATCTTAATTGACCTTTCTCCTCTCCTTCACCAATCTTCTTTTGGTAAAAATTTATTAAAATCTTTCTGTGATCATCTGTTAATTTCTTTCTGTAATTCTGTACATTTTTGCTTTTAATAGTTCAAAACTATGCCATCCAGTGTATACAGTTCATGTAGTATCATTTTCTTAATGGACTTTCTTTTACTTTTGTGTAGCACTTTCCCTCTATTTATATTTTACATGTTAAAATGCTATTTTTGGCATTTTGATATTGATAAACCTATGTCACTTTTCTTATTCTTTGCATTTGTTTTTCCCTTATTTTGTCTTTAATCAGTTTAAACATGCATATTTTTAGTCTTTACCCAATTATTTTATAACAAAAAAATCTGCAAACGTTTTGTGATTTTAGATTTGCTTATTCTATTGACAACTATTAATTGAGTTCTTATAAATGCCAGATCATTTTCTCAGTGCCGAGAATGTATAAATGGAAAACAGATTAAATTCTCTCTTCTCAATGGATTCCACATTGTAGTGATAGGGGATGCACAACTAGCATAACAAATAAGCATATTTTATTATATATTACAAGATGATAGGTCATATGGCAAAAATATAGAGCAGGTCAAGTGTATGGCAGTTTTACAGTGACAGTGGGAGTGATTGCAGAATAAATGAAATAGCCATGTTTGGCTTCATTGGAAAATACTATATGAGCAAAGACTTGACACAGGTGAGAAAGTGAGCTCTCCAGGAGAAGATCTTTTCAATTCCTAATGAGGGAGAGTGACTGGCATCTTCAAGGAATAGCAAGTAGGCCAGTATGGCTGTAGAAAATAGAATTTGGGGAAAGTAGCAAGAGATATAGTGCATTTAGTGGATAGGGAGATTGCATACGGTCTTGTAAATCATAATAAGTAGCAATTGAATTTTCATATTATTTGAATATAGATTAAAGGAGTCAAGGGTAAAAGCATGGAAAACACTTAGGAAACTACTATAGTTATCTAGGTGAGGGATGTTTGTGGCTTGAAACAAAGTGGAAACAGTAGAAATGATAATTGATCAAACCAATGTTATATTGAAGGTAGAGCCAATAAAGTTCCCTACTGGATGTGGATGGGGGGCAGTGATAGAAGAAAATGTGTCAACAATATCTTTAAGTTTGGGGCCTACCAACTTAAAAAAAAGTAATTTCCATTAAGTAACTACATAGAGCACAATTTGAGGGTGGGAAAATAAAGCCGTTCAGTATTGGACATCTTAAATTTGAGATATCTATTAGACATCCGAGTGGAGATTTCAAATAGGCAATTTGCTACATAAATATGGAATTCGCAGGAGAGGTCCAAGCTAGAGAATTAAAATGGGCAATCATGACATATAGATGATATTAAGTCATAGATTGGATGTCATCACCATAGGTGTATGTATAAATAGTCCAGAGACTGAGCCCTGGGGCACTCTAACATTAAGAGATTCACTGTAAAGAGGATGAATTAGCAAGAGAGGCTAAGAGAAGTATCCAGAGATAGAAGAGAAGAAACAAGGGAGACTGGAATTCTGAAGTCAAGTGGACAGTGTTTCCAGGAGGTGGGAATGACCAGTTGTGTCAAATGATGTTGTTAGGTAAAGTAACATGAGGACTGAAAATTGACCCTTGGATTTGTATAGGGAGATCAGTTAGGATGAAGTGGTTGGATCAAAAGTCTGATGGCAAGAGGGAAATTGTAGTCAATGAATATAGACAACTTTTTCTAAGAGTTTAATTACAATAAAGTTCAGAAAATGAGGGATAATCTGGAGGGGGAAGTGGAATCAAGAGACATTTTTCTCCTGGGTATGTGTGTGTTTGGGTGTGCATGCATGCACACATATTTTAAGATGGAATTATAGAAGCATATTTACTACTTAAAGTGTCCCAGAAGAGAGGATAAGTTGATGATGTAGGAGAGGGAAAAGAGAATTGCTGAAGTCATCAAATAATCAGGAGGGGATGGTGTCCTGTATACAATTTGAAAGGCTAGTCTGGAGTCAAAGCACGAATCTTTCAACTATAGTTAGAGAATAAAGGCTGGCAGTCTGACTAGTGTGAGCAGATATGGTAATGCAAGTTCGTAGAATGCAAGTTTGTAGAATTTTTTTTTTTTTTCTAACTTCTACTACTCTCTCAGAGAAGTAGGAAGCAGACTTGTCATCTGAGAGGATGGGAGGGAAGGTGCCCAGGATTTGACAACAGAGAACACATAGAACACTGATGTAGGAGAGGAGAAAAGGAAATGGACTGGGAATGTGTAGTTAAATTCCTTGGCAACACTAAGGGGCCATTTGAGGTTTAAGGTCATGAATTTAAAGTGGGACCAGTCAGTGTTTCAGTGTTTTTCCCAGCCATATTCAGCTGCAGCATGCCAGGGCAGTGAGGACAGGGAGATTTAACCAAGGTTGCCGTTCTACCAAGTGAATACCATAAAGGCAGAGAGATTCAATGGAGTTGACAGTGTATACTAATTGTAAAGCCAGATCATGGATTTTAAGCAGGGTAAGGAGAAGAGTAAGAATATCTAAAAAGTGCAGGATCATGAAAAGGTGATAGGATCAATAAATTGGAGATTCTGGTGGAGCTGAAGGATTGTTGTGTTCCGGCTCTAGAGAGAGTTAAACTGGAAAGATAAGTGAAAAGATAGAGTTGATTTTAAATAGGTCATTCTCTGGCAATCCATCTGGAGAGAGCTGCTCTTAAGAAATTCCTGACCAGGCGTGGTGGCTCCCATTTGTAATCCCAGCACTTTGGGAGGCTGGGGCGAATGGATCACCTCAGGTCAGAAGATTGAGACCAGCCTGGCCAACATGGTGAAACCCCATCTCAGCTAAAAATACAAAATTAGCCAGATGTGGTGGCACATGCCTGTAATCCCAGCTACTCGGGAGGCTGAGGCAGGAGAATCAGTTGAACCTGGGAGACAGAGGTTGCAGTGAGCAGAGATTGCGCCATTGCACTCCAGCCTGGGTGACAAGAGCAAAACTCATCTCAAACAAACAAACAAAAAAATTAGAAATTCCAAAGTGGTCTTATATTTGCTCCTGTTGGTGATTCAAGTGTTTTGTCACTCGAGTCTACTTTTCATGTTAATTTCTCAGTTTGGGAGCAAATTTTAATCCCAAGGCACACTGAGACTTCAATTTCTCAAAAAAGACTTTGAAAAATCTAACTCAGAGTCTTAACATCATATGTTTTACCAATAAATATGTTAGTATGTATCTCTAAAATTATTTTAGAGATTTTAGGACAAACTTAGGACTATTTATTTAGCACAACCATAATATTATCACAGAAAAAACAAAACAAGTACAAACCATCATTAATTTCTTAATCAATGTTAAAGTTTTCAATGATCTCATATATATCATTATTTTAACAGTTTGTTTGAATCAAGATCCAAATAAGATTATAACATTGCATTAGTTAATGTATCTTCTATATTTCTTTAAGTCATTATATTTTTCCTCCAACTTGTGTTTTCTTATAATTCTTGTAAATCAGGTTCTTATTTTCCTGGTTGCTGATATAATTTAACATGTTTCTCTATCACCTATGTTTCCTATAAATTAAACCAGCTTTATGTTAAATTTTTTTATGGGTGGCAAATTGTTTCTTTTCCATCAGGAAGACATAGTTCCTGTTCATCATTCTTTTTGTGATGTTAGAAGACATTGATGTGCAATGTGTAAATTTTTAATGTTTTCTTACTATCAAATTTTTACATACTAAGGACATAAATACAGATCATTTTATCACATTTCACTGAAGCATTTATAATTTATCATTCTATTATCTTCAACAAAAGAATTGTTGTTGTTATTGTTGTTTTGACCAACCTGTGATCTTCCAACATGTTAGCTGCAGAGATAGCTGAACTGCCATTCAATATTTTTTTTAATTTTTAATTTTTTTGTAGAGAGGAGTCTCCCTATGTTACCCATGCTGGTCTTTAACTCCTGGCCTCAAGTGATCCTCCTGCCTTGGCCTCCCAAAGTGCTGAGATTATAGGTATGAACCACTGCACCCAGCCCACCATTCAATATAGCTTGAAGATTTGAACCAATAACAAATCTTGATCTGCTGTCATGACATCATGTGGATGTACTGGTAACAGACTGGGCTCAGCTATGTCAAAAACTCCCAGATGTGTGCAAAAGTAGTAAAAAATACACTGATGACTGAAGTCAAAGCAAATGCTGAAAAAGCTCCTGGTAGCAGCACAAAAATGGTGAATGTAAAAAAGGAGTAATTGTATACTGACTAAAGCTTGAAATGTTACACTTTTAAGGTGGAGATCTATGAATATATAGTATGGCAGTTTGAAACGTCCTCATGTCATGAAAAATAAAAGGTCTAAATTAAGGTGTGATTTTTAAAAACTACATAATTATTTCCTACATTGGAAGAAATAGAAGAGATAAAGGCATGATATCAGCTCCCTCATGATATATATCGATTGGGACAAAGAAACTGGTGACTGACCTTTTAGTTGGAAAAAGAATACACAGAGCGTGCAGAACCAGAGAGGGGTTCTGAAAGTAGGAAGATATTGAGAGGAATAAAAGAAGATGAGATAAGTAATAAACTTGAAGTAAAAAAGAACACAAAGGTAAAAAATGACTTGACCTCTCTGAGAAGTATCTTTACAATATGTAATAAGCAATTAAACTATTAATACTCTTATTTTTATTTTAAGTTTCAGGGTACGTGTGCAGGATGTGCAAGTTTGTTACATAGGTAAACACGTGCCATGGTGATGCACCTATCAACCTATCACCTAGATATTAAGCCCAGCATACATTAACTATTTTGCCTAATGCTCTTCCTGTACCTACCCCACCCCTTGACAGGCCCCAGTGTGTGTTGTTCCCCTCCCTGTGTCCGTGAGTTCTCATTGTTCAGCTCCCACTTATAAGTGAAAACATGCGGCGTTTGGTTTTTTGTTCATACACTAGTTTGCTGAATATAATATCATCAATTATTTTACAAAAAATTTTGGAATGACATACTATATGTTGTTATTTATCTAATCATTTTCCAGATGTATACCTTGGGATAGTAATTTTTAACTTTTGTTAAACCACATGTTAAACAACTCAAACTTGGAACTATCAGACTTTTTCTTTAGGATAGTTTTTTAGAAGCAGAATAATTAAGTCAAAGAGTATTAATAATACTCTTTGATACTTTTATTACTACCTTTTAATAAAAGTATCAAACAGTGTTATTAATACTTATATATAATACTATTTTGACTCAATTATTGTACAGTTTTCTAACATTCTTTCATCATGTAATACCAACTTCCTTCTTCTTAACCTCATAGAAAATGGAGAAAGAAACACAAATGTTTTCAACAGAAGAATAAATATAATTCTGTTTAAAAAAAAAAAAAAGCATAGTGGTAGCAGAATGACCATTTGCCATTTCCATTCCTGTGAAATCTTTTTGACCTTTGCCCATATTTTCTTATTGAGGTATTGATATATTTCTTATCAGTTTCCCTGAACTCTTTCCATCAAGGTATTATTAAAGATAATAATTCTTTTTCATATGTGTGATGAATTTTTCTCCCAGTTTAATATTTGTCTTATGGTTTTATTTTTATACCTTTGGGCCTTTTTTTCTTTGTATGTCTTCATGATGAATGTAATACACATTGCTTATAACAAACAATACAGACATT
>NW_016825275.1:540814-547873 GCF_001698545.2 Rhinopithecus bieti | reverse complement strand
ACATCACACACTGGGGCCTATCATAGGGAGGGGAGAGGGGGGAGGGATTGCATTGGGAGCTATACCTGATGTAAATGACGAGTTGATGGGTGCTGACGAGTTGATGGGTGCAGCACACCAACATGGCACAAGTATACATATGTAACAAACCTGCACGTGATGCACATGTACCCTAGAACTTAAAGTATAATAATAAGAAAAAAAAATAAATTATATATATATATATATATACATACAAAACATTAGCCGGGCGAGGTAGTGGGCGCCTGTAGTCCCAGCTACTCCAGAGGCTGAGGCAGGAGAATGGCGTGAACCCGGGAGGCGGAGCTTGCAGTGAGCCGAGATCGCGCCAGTGCACTCCAGCCTGGGTGACAGAGTTAGACTCCGTCTCAAAAAACAAGCAAACAACAACAACAGCAAAAAACAAATAGCAAAATAATAAGACATTATAAGGGAAGGCTGTATTAACATAGATGTATTTAATATGTCTCATCTACAAACTCAAGCCCACCAAACATCTGTTTACACAAGAAAGCTTTAATGTACCTCTTAATATCCACAATACGATAGAATCCATTGCTTTCAGGAGTCAAGGGAACATTAAAGCTTGGCAGACATGCAAAGCCATATATAGTGTAGCTTTAGGCTGCTAGTATTTGCTGATCTTTGTTCTCTTTGCAAAAGGATAAAAGAAAAGGGAAATTTGTCCAAAGGACCCAGGTAAACAACTTTTACCCATGTTTAAAACCTTCAAAATTTTGCCAGGATGATGAATTTTGTTTCTATTGTTGAAATTTGTATTGTGTCTGTTTAATTCAGCAGGTTGCATATGAGTTCCTGAACACAAACAATGAGGCCAGTTGCATTTTGATTATCTGTGAAGAAGTCCTTTTTTTTTTTCTTTTTTTTCCTAGTTCTGTCCCTTCCAGCAAAAAGTCCAGGAATCAGGTAATAAATCTCGTGCAATAGCTTCTTACCCTTGTCCCTACCAGAACAGTAATTATAACTTCTTTTTGGAAATGGCAGATGTTGCCATCACTTATTCATTCTATACATTTTTGTTGAGTGATTTTTATATACTATCTCCTTTTCAGTCACCAGTGATATACAAGTGAATAGAATGTAGTCCTTGCTTTTGAGAACCTTCCAGAGGGCAAGTTGGAGCTACAAAATATTATTACAGTGATATCATATGTATTCTACTATACATAAAAGAAAGTTCTTTTCTTTTAAAAAAAAAAAAAAAGACTAAGAAAGTACCCATTTAGAACCGTTTCATACACATGGAGAAATGACGTTATAGCTGAATGTAAATACAGGAGACTGGAAAAAAAGCTATTTAGGTAGACAAGGCAGGGACAAGTATTCTGGAAAAAGGGAATAGTAAGAGTAAAAGAATGAGGCACAAAAAGAGTTTTCCATTCTTCCTTCTCTGTCCTCTCACTCCAGATCCTTTCCTGCTACATTCTTTATTCCTGTCACTAAAAGAAATTGTTCCATTAAACAATAGCAAGTAAGTTTTAATGTATATAAAACTGCTCAAAATGTTCAGAGGAAGAATGTTCTGTAACTGTAAATATGAACAAGTAATTTATAAAATATCACTGAGCTAACAAATTAATGTTTCTGGAATCATATTTTAGTTTTCTGAAAGACATCATTCTTGTCTGTGGAAAGGTAAGAAAAGATCTTGTACACAAAGATTTATGTGCAAGGATGTTCAATGTCATATTATCTGTAATAAAGAAACAAATGAGAATACCTAATTCTAACTCGAGACAAGTAGTTACATAAAGTACGCCTACTAATATATGACATAGGCATATGATCACTACATATTCCTCATTTAAAATAGTTACAAAATATACAAAGTATAATTTTATATTTGCATAGAAATGTACATAGAGAGACATATAGAGAAAACACTGAAAGGATGTCCTATATATGAAAAAATAGTATTCTTTCTAGGTTTTGGAATTACTTCTTACACGTTTTCAATATCGTCTATACTGAACACATCTCACTTTATAATCATAGGACAAATTGCAATAAATTTCAGTGGCAGGGGTTGGGGAATAAACATATTCATTAGGAGTTTAATGAACTTACAATATTTTAACTTTAGTCTTTGGTTTGTAAATTATAGGTCAAATGTAAATATAAGAAATGCTGTCTGTTTGTTTCTTAAAGGAGAACCATGTCTTTGTATTTTAATCAATTAGATAAATGTTTGAAAAAAAAAAGTGAGACCTGTAATATGGATTTGAATACTTGTGCTTGCACTAAAATTTCAAATATTTTTCTGCCCTTGACCTTGAGTAAACAACTTCAGAAAAATAACACATATTGTGAGTTATATTCATCTTTGGATGAACTTTAGGAGACTTATCTGTTGGATAATTGAGACTGAGTTATTATTGGTCTAAGGACGATTTTTTTTTTTTTACTATAGCTTAGCAGCCAGATACAGATTAGCATTTATCAATAAAGATAGTTTTGTTCTGTCAATAATATTGCTTAGAGATAGGCTATTAAAATTTGTCATTGTTAGTGCCAGTGCCTGTTCTGACTTATAAAATAAAATTCTAGCAATTTAAAAAGTTATTCTCTTTTTTCACAGTGAGAAATATGTGGTCATTGAGGATGTGATTTATTTATCTGTTGAAAATCATAGGAATAATAAGATATTTACTCATTGCTTACCATGTGTCAGTCTCACACTGGTCCTGAAAGAGGTGCCCTAATAATGAAAAGATAATTAGTCCAAAACAATTAGAAAGTAGTTCCTTTAAAAAGGTGTTTTATCAATGATATATGTGGCATAATAATTAGGAACTTTTATACCTGTGTACAAATTGTGACATCACCACCCAGTATTTATGATGTTGGACAAATTATGTTGGAAACTCCCTGATTTAGTCATCCCCATCTATAAAACAAAAGAAGCATTGTACCTGATATTGTTTGGATCTGTGTCCCCATCCAAATCTCATGTCGAATTAATCCCCAGTGTTGGAGGTGGAGCCTGGTGGGTGGTGATTGGATCATGGGGGTGGTTTCTCATGAATGGTTTAACACCATTCCACTCAGTGCTGTTCTCATGACAGTGAGTTTGTTCTCATGAGATGTGGTTGTTTAAAAGTGTGTAGCACCGTCTCACCACTCTCTTCCTCCTGCTCTGGCCATGTGAAGTGCCAGCTTCCCTTTGCCTTCCACTATGATTGTAAGTTTCCTGAGGCCTCCCCAGAAGCTGAGTAGATGCCAGCACCATGCTTCCTGGACAACCTACAGAACCATGAGACAATTAAACCTCTTAATTAATTACCCAGTCTCAGGTATTCCTTTATAGCAATGCAAGAGCAGGCTAATACAATACCTATCTCATAAAGTTCTTGTGAGGATTAAGTGCCATAATCTATGAGCACCATTTAGAGTGCCTTCTGTTCAATAAATGTTAGTTGTTAATACAGTTTCATAGCATCTTTGCCATCAAATTTAAAATGAAACATTTAAACACCTCCATGTATGTTTTGATTCTCTTATTCAATTATCTACTTATGGAATAACTTTTCTCATTCTTTGGAATGCAAAATACTAAATAGGAAAGATAAGACATTACCTTTCTGTAGCAAGCGTTAAAAGCTCTAGTACTTTCTCTCAAACAGGTCTTCTTAAATCTGGATTGAAATATTTAATATCTTCAAACCATCCAAATTGCCCTTACTTAGTATGTAACAGTAAGGGAAGGTTCAGTTTACTTTATTATCTGCTTAAAACAGATAGGATACTAAGAATGTATAGATATGGTGCCTTTGGAGAGCAAACTCAGGCATGATCGCTAAAGATACTAATACAGGATTTGCTAGACACTTATTTCTGAAAAGGCTCAACAATTTATCCTGTGAAATATCCCAACTTCCAGATTTTGTGTTAAATCTTCTTTCTGGTGTTATTTACTTTGTGCCTTCATCCCTGTAATGTTTATAATCTAGAATTCAAATCAGATGCCTTGAATCCTTGGTTAGAAGCCATCATCGATCATGTGTTTTGTTTTTGCATCACATCAGGAGACACCCAATTCTGCTAAGAAAATAAAAGTAGTGATAGACTGACCCTAGAGAAATAATAGTAAACAAGACAGAAAATATTATGCTGTCATGGAAGTTGCATTACAGCGGGATAGAGGCATGATCAACAAGTAAATAAGTGTAATAATTCAAAATACTGATAAAGTTATAAATAAGAAAAAACAAAGTGAGTGAGATAGAGTGTTCAAGGTGAGGTTTTACAGGAAAGTCTCTTTGAGGAGGTAACATTTGAGCACACCCTGAAATATTAGAAAAGAACAGCAGAAAGAAAACCTGGGAAAGGGGACTTCAAAGGCAATGGAAATAATTTTCCACAATAGCATAAGTAAGTCTAATGTGTTTGAGGGGGGGAAAAAGGAGACTTTTGACTGAAGCATTAGTCATCTGGGGAAATCTAGTTTCTGCAATGTGGTAGACCAGATATTGTAACTCCCTCTGCCACCAAACCCATAGAAATGATGAAAAAAAATTGTATACTTACTTTCAAATGTATAGCTGAGCTTACAATAAAGTAAGCCAAGCTCCTACTTGCCAAAAATGAAGAAGGCAAAATAAAATGGTAAGGTCAATTTGAAGGTCGTGGAGGAAAGAATATTCCCAGCCTTGGTAATCATGGAAATGGGTTGTAATAACCATAACAGAATATGTAATGAGGCCATGAGCCTAATGGAGTCAGGGAGTGAAAACTGAGATTCCTGCTGGAGGACTAGAAAATTTCCTCATCAGCACAAGGATATTCTTCCAAAATATAACTTTCATGAGAGCAGGGACTTTGCCTGTTTCTTATGATATCCCTAGTCTTTAACACAGTAACTTAGTAAACTTTTATTGAATAAATGAACGTCTTGGCTTGGGCTCTAAGTAAAGAGGAAAATGTCTTCCCTATGAGTTTGTAACCATGCCTCCCCTCACATAAATTTGGGGGCTTATAATTGAAATAGGTAATATATGTGAGATTTGCCAACCTCTAAGTAAGAAATTAACACAAAAAGTGCTCTGAAATTGGGATATCGTGGGAAACCTAGCAAAAGGACAAATTATCAACCAAGATTTTCTATAGGAGACAAAACACACATTAAAAACAAGCTTAGAACCTAAAATTATAAAAATACATCAGGAAACTCTCAGGTACAAAGAGGCACTTCAGTCATCTTTGCTTCATGATGCATCGTATGAGAAAACAAAAATGTCTTGAAATTGATGAGAAAGTGATGATATCAACCATTTAATCCATAGCTAATGTACCGAGAGTCCTGGTAATTTAACCATGTCAATGCAGTCTTTTTAACCATGTCAATGCACTCTACATTATTTACTGAAGAAAAATGATTACCCTTTAAGGATTTTTTTTAAGATTAAGAAACAAAAATAGGTTAAAAGCAGCCAAATCAGGACTATAAGGTGGATGCCTAATGATTTCCCATTGAAACTTTCACAAATTTCCCCTTGTTTGATGAGAGGAATGAGGAGGAGCATTGTCATGATAGAGAAGGACTCTTTGGTGAAGCTTTCCCAGGGATTTGTCTGCTAAAGCTCTGGCTAACTTTCTCAGAACACTCTCATCATAAGCAGATGTTATCGTTTTTTGGCCCTCCAGCAAGTCAACAAACAAAGTGCCTTGAGCATCCGAAAACACCATTGCCATGACCTTTGTTTTTGACTGATCTGCTTTTGCTTTGATTAGACCACACTCCACGTCCTGGTAGCCATTGCTTTGATTGTGCTTTGTCTTCAGGATCATACTGGTAAAGCTATGTTTCATCTCCTGTTACTATTCTTGGAGAAATGCTACAGGATCTTGGTCCCAGTTGTTTAAAATATTCATGGAAATCTCCACTATTGTCTGCAGTTGATCTGGGTCCAGTGGTTTTGGCACCAATTGAGTGGAAGGTGCTCGACTTTGATTTTTTACTCAGGATTGTGTAAGCTGAACCAATTCAGATGTCTATGGTGCTGGCTATTGTCCAAGCTGTTAAATGTTGGTCCTCTACAGTTAGGGCATGAACAAGATAAATTTTTTCCTCGCAAATTGCTGTGGATGTATTTGCCAGCGCAGGATTTATCATCAGCATCTCATCCCTTCCTAAAACAAGCTATCCATGTGTAAACTTCTGATTTCTTTAAGGCATTGTCACCATAAACTTCTTGTAAAGCATCAGTGATTTCATCATTCTTCCACCAGAGCTTCACCATAAAGTTGATATTTGTTCCTGCTTCAATTTTAGCAGAATTCATTTTGCTCTTAAGAGGGCTTTTATCAAACCAATGGCTTATTCTTCTTAGTACCTCAAATGAGATCCTGTTCAGACATGTCACCAAAAGTTAGCACAAGTGTAATTTTGTCCCAAAACATTTTGAAATTCATGCATAGTTTTTTTATAATATGCATTTTCCATAAACTTTTGAGGACCACTTGTAGTAGTGATTTTAAAACATGTAACTTCTCTGCTTAAACTACACCTTGTATTTCTAAAGCTATGGTTAGTCTATGAAGAATGTACAAAGTCCACTTAAAACACAGAGATTAGTTATTGTTTAAAAATAAAACTGCGTATTTGTTTGAGTGCTTTGTAGATTCTGGATATTAGCCCTTTGTCAGATGAGCAGATTGCAAAAATGTTCTCCCATTCTATAGGTTGCCTGTTCACTCTGATGGTAGTTTCTTTTGCTGTGCAGAAGCTCTTTAGTTTAATTAGATCCCATTTGTCAATTTTGGCTTTTGGTGTTTTAGACATGAAGTCCTTGCCCATGCCTATGTCCTGAATGGTACTACCTAGGTTTTCTTCTAGGGTTTTTATGGTATTAGGTCTAACATTTAAGTCTCTAATCCATCTTGAATTAATCTTCGTATAAGGAGTAAGGAAAGGATCCAGTTTCAGCTTTCTACTTATGGCTAGCCAATTTTCCCAGCACCATTTATTAAATAGGGAATCCTTTCCCCATTTCTTGTTTCTCTCAGGTTTGTCAAGAT
>NW_016825275.1:531944-539807 GCF_001698545.2 Rhinopithecus bieti | reverse complement strand
AAAAATAAAAAAATAATAAAAGTAAATAAATAAAATAAATAAATAAAAATAAAACTGCAGAAATTCAACGTGCAGTGGATGAAATCTGATAGCTATATAAGTAAATTCACCCTAAGTGATACTAAATAAATGGGTGGTTTATTAATTGAGAAACACTAAAATTCAAATCAAGACATAAACTTTAGCAAGAAGCACTAGACAAATGTAAAATACTATTAATAAAATCACATATAGTAAAGATTACAGAGAGAATGGCATTTCAGGAAACCTTCAGACCTATTGTGGAGGTAGACCACAGGGACCTAGAAAGAGATAATTTAGCATGAGTATTTCAAATCACCTTGGACTATACCTGAATAAGTCTGGGGGAAACTATACAGCAGGCCTTAAATATTATAATTTGAGGGAGATTGCCCTTATCTTCTGTATTAGCACTCTGTTATATTTTTATGGGAAATTGGTGCTTATCGATGGAGGAAACACTGAATTAATCAGCTACCAAGAGGCACTTCAGTCATCTTTGCTTCCTGATGCATGAAGAACAGTAGGAAACAATGAGGTAAGAGACTAGGTAAGGCAATAATACGAGTAAATTGACTGTTTCCCATGCATACTTTTTGCCCCCATACAAGGCTTAATTTATGGAAAATGGTGAACAGCAAAGCTTTGTTATGGTCCTGATCCAATTTGCTTTTGACAGATTATACATCTTTGGAAAAAATGCGACCAATGCCACCAAGGTCACAACACTTACCAAATGTCATCAAGGTCAGCAGAAGTACAGATTATTCCACAATATCATCACTACTTGAGGTCATTTTGGCAATCCCGAAAGAGATCAGAATTCTGAAAAATAGGTATCTATTCCTTGCCTGGGAGCAGTCCTGCTATGTATGTCCAGCAAATAACAGACACTTGGTAAGTATTTGTTACCTGACTTAGTGACTTCTCCTTTCACTTTGATTTACTTTCAGAAAAAATTATTTAAATGACATAAATAATTTCTTGAAACTAAAATGAAAATGAGTATCAGTAAAAGCTGTAAGACATAAGTACAGACACATGTGGGTTTACTCACCTTATCTAAAGGTTGCAATTGCATATGACTTTCCTGTGACTTTCTAGCCCATCACACATGTTGCTACACCCATTTTTCTGTCAACCCTTGAGTATCTCCACCTCCTTTCTCTGTACTTAAGATACACACAGTCATATATCTCACCATAATTATATGCTAAATGTTTCTTTCTTAAACTTTGGTCACAGAGGGGTCAAGATTTCTTTTTTTTATATCCAGCACCTTTTCCCAGTAATAGGTTAAAGTTGCTACCCTACAGTCTACCCCAGACTTGATTACCTATTTTAAAATACCTTTTACCTTGATTAGCCTATTTAAAAGTCTGTTTCTAGAATTCCGCTGCATTAAGTCTTCTTTTGGGGTGGACATAGTCTCAGTTCAGAATCTCTGAGCTGTTTCTCTTTTTTTGCCTTTGACAGTCTCTCACTAAATCTCTCTTATTATTGCTTGTTCAATAATCTTCTGTTTTCTCCACCTACTCTTTTTCTAAAAACATTTCGGTATTTTACAATTAAGGATTCATAATGTTATAATCCCACCCCAAATAGTGTGCACATCTTGTTTATACATTATTTATACTAACATCAGGACAAAATTTAGCACATTTAAAACCAAATGACGTATTTGTTTTTAGTTTACCTTTGGTTGCTGTGGGTTACTCCTAATCCACACATATATTGCCACAAAAAAGAAAGGAGAAGGCTGTGCAAATAAGGCCTGTAAAATGAGCTATTTGCCTTTAAGAGTATAGCCAAATTATGTGACAGCTTGCAACAGGGAATTAGATGAGAAATTATTTTCAATATTTACACCATTTTGTAGTAAAAGAAAAAGATGTTTAGTTCTAGATTTGCAAGGAAGCCACTGAAGCCCCTTTCACAATCATTTACACTTTTGGATCTCAATTTCCAAAATGCTAAAACCGAGTTCAACAGTCACTGGCCTTGACTACTTTCTTATGGAATCAATCACTTAGAGACTACAGAAAACATAAGATGTAAGTTACCCTTTTTATGAAGAAAATGTGCTTTCATGGGAAGGGCATAGGTTTTAGAGCCTAACTTCTCAGGGCTAGATCTCCTTTAAACCCTCTACCAGGTGATCTAGAGTGAAGTTACTCAACTTCTTTCAGTCTTGATTCTGCATCTGTAAGACAGTAATAATAATATTTGCCTCACAGAATTGTTCTGAGGATTGCCTGAACAATCCTAAGAATATGCAAATGGCATGATACAGGAGGTGCTCAAATAAATGGTAGTTATTCTTAAAGCTGTTGTTCTAGTTATTGATTTAAAGAGGGGACAGTATTTTGACTTGGTGACTTGAAGGAGAATCCAGTGCTATAAAAAATTTAGTACCTGCTAGATTATTTAAAAATGTCAAACACGGAGTGTTTAAGGGGAAAAGGGAAAATTCCCCTCACCTTCCTTCCAGTTCCAGTGTCCATGTACACATCTGTTCAATTTTTTCTATATGTGAAATAAAATTACATAAATATAATTGATTTTATATTAAAAAACAGTTCATGTTATATATGCTGTTAGATAAAAATATTTAGGTGGTAAGTGGAAAGGAACAATAAATATTTGTTGGTTCAGTAAGAAAATATTAGGTCTGAAGGAAAAAAATTAACTGTGACCAAAGTGGAAAGAGGCATCTGCATACCACTGCAATTCTTTTTACAGAAATTCCCTAGGTCTTAATTTTATTAGACATTACTACAATATTTTAAAATAAACAATTAAAACTT
The DNA here is from genome assembly GCF_001698545.2 of Rhinopithecus bieti. NCBI lineage: Eukaryota > Metazoa > Chordata > Mammalia > Primates > Cercopithecidae > Rhinopithecus > Rhinopithecus bieti. The sequence goes on along the minus strand of NW_016825275.1, from coordinate 536,979 downwards.
TACTAGTAAAATCATTACTTAAATATTCATGTTGGTTGGGTGAAGTAAAATCCCATATACATTGCCTAATTTGCATGAAGTTTGATGGGTGTATAGATCACAAATAAATAAGAAAATCACTCTCTCCTGGATGCTACTAGGTCTTTTTCTGCAAAGCTACTTACTTGCAGCAGCCTAACGAGGTTTTGCAAACACAGAGGATGGTTGGAAAAAGGATACAGATTCTCGGCTGTTATTTGTTACTCCAAGTGCAAACTGACCTAGTTATGGTTACCATGGATACTATAATTTTGAATTTAATCACATTCTGAACAGTAGTAGCAATACAGCTCTGTGAAACACTGAGATCAATCTGAAGCTCAGCCTTAAAAGGTGAAGAAACTGAGTCAGGGAGGGTAAGTGGTTTATCCTATACAGAGATAATGTAGTTTTCAAAGTCACTCAAGTCATAAAAAATGCTTCTTAGCTTAAGTGATTTACATGAGACTTTGCTGCACTTATTAAAATACACTTTTCTCCTAGTCATCTATAACTACTGTTTTTCAACTTGAAGCAAAAAAAAAAGAACAAATATATATTTGGGGTCAATATACCAAGCTGTCACGACAAACAGGTTTCTGCACAAATGAAAACCAAGTGAAATAAAAATGAAAATGCCTGGGAAGTGGAAGAACAAAGGATCATTTGTTTTAACTTGAGCTTCTAGGATCATTTGATGGCCATATTTTATGAGTCTGCAACATATAATTCTGCATATACAACATGATACTACTATAACATGTACATTTAAATATTCAATCATAATATTAAGATTTTCTTTTAAGTAAATCTTCCTGAATTCAAATACTTAGAGTAAAAGAAACAGGAAGCTGGCTGCTTATAATTAAAATAAAAACTACCTGTAGTTCTATCTCAGAAGTGATCTAAAATCAAGCAGGTGCAAATTTTAGGACATAAAGATGAGAGAAAGTATACAGAAGGAGCAAAAGAATTAATTCTGAATTCTCCCTGGAAAATAAAAATAGTTCATCTCCTGTATTGGTTGCTTTGATACAAGTTGCTGTTCTGCTGAATAACTCTTAAATGGATTCTCTAAGATCATACACTATTGGAAATTGAATCCAGTGATCTGACTTAGACCCTGGCAACATTATATAAGCAGTTTTCAAAGATCCCAATGGTATCTTTTCTTGCTTATGTAGCTGGTTTTGATAATAGCCAGGCCACCTCATGGACTTGCAAAGACTCTTCCCCTTCCCAAGATAAATTTCCCCCCAATAACCTTGAAAATCTTGTAATGAATGATAAGTTACAGCTGAGACAAAGGCCCAAGTACTGTCATATGTCATTGCTAAAATTACTTCAGTCAAGAGGATGAAAACATTAGAAGGTTTACCTCCTTTCAATCCTCAGCTCCCATCCATTGTTGGCTGACAGGATTATTATGCTGCTGCTTGGTCAGTGCATTAGCAGAAATTGTTGCTTTCAGGAAGCACAGCGGTGAATATAAAAACAGAGCTACAAGATAGCAGGGCCACAATGAACAATTTATAGTTGAATAGAGAGCTCTCAAAGCTGGCTTTATGGTCATCTCACAAATACATTAATGATCTCATCTTTGAGGAAATAATATTCCCTGAATTTCCTTTGTTTCCAAATCTATATTGTTTTCTTTATTAAGAGAACAATATATTGTTTTCTTTATTAAGAGAGAGGGTACTGATCATAGAGAGGGAAAAATAAATTAGCAGCTTGCATGTAAGCCTCTCCCCATACACTGGTAGGCTGCACATGATCTTAAGCTGCTATGCCTGACTCCCGACAATGGCAAACATTTATTGATCTCATATTGCTAGTCATGATGAGAGTTTCAAAGGCAAGTATCTTGAAGAGCTCATAATGTAACTAGAGTCACAGAATGTACAGAGCTCCCTCTACTATTATGGAGGTACGCTGTTTTGTGATTTCAGAGGAGGGAGGGAGTGATTGTGCTCAAGCAGCAGGAGGGAAATGTCACAGAGGAGGGGACATTAAGTTGTATCATGAAAGATGTGTCATATTTCATGAGGATAGGGAAGGCAATTTCATGTATAATAAACAGCTTAAAATCAATCCCCAAAGAAAACAGAATACATGGTATGTAATGATTATGTGACTGTGTTAATCAGGGTTCTCTAGAGGGACAGAACTAACAGGAGATATGCGTGTATATGTATACATATATCTCCTATTTATATATATATATATCTCCTATTATATATATCCTATTTTATATATATCCTATTAGTTCTGTTAGCAGATAGGCCATCTGCAGTCTGAGGAGAAAGGAGAGTCAGTCTGAATCCCAAAACTGAAGATCTTGGAGTTGATTTTCAAGGGAAGGAAGTACCCAGCACTGGAGAAAGATGTAGTCTGGGAGGCTAGGCCAGTCTTGCCTTTTCACATTTTTCTGCCTGCTTTATATTCTAGCTGCCTTAGCAGCTGATCAGGTGGTGCCCACCCAGATTAAGTGTGGGTCTACCTTTCCCAGAACCCTGACTAAAATGTTAATCTCCTTTGGCCACACCCTCACAGACACACCCACGATTAATACCTTTGTATCCTCAATCCAATCAAGTTGACATTCAGTATTAACCATCATAGTGAGTCAGACTGCATTTTTCCAATAGCCAGAGCAATTTCTCCTATTCCATATGCTCTTCTTTTTTTTTTTTTTTTTTTATTATACTTTAAGTTCTAGGGTACATGTGCATAACGTGCAGGTTTGTTACATATGTATACTTATGCCATGTTGGTGTGCTGCACCCATCAACTCGTCAGCACCCATCAATTCATCATTTATATCATGTATAACTCTTCTTAAAATGTGACTTTGATGCTCCTTTCATTGAGAAGAGAGACTCTGTGCTCATTGAGAAAGTAGGCTTTGTGACAACAGTGGAAGTAATGCTATGTGACTTCATAGAATAGGTCATAAAGGTGGTACATTTTCTGCCAGGCTCTCATAGGGGAACCCCTTCAAACCTTGAGCTACCATATCAATGTCTGACTTCCCTAAAGCTGCTATACTGGGAAAAAAGCCCAAACTAGATCCCATGGAGAGATCAAAAGGAAAGGCCTTGAAACTATCAAGAGAGGAGGATGCCTGATCAACCCATAGCTGTCCTAGCTACTTGCCATTTTAGCTTCAGCCAATATCTGCCAACAATCACATGAAAGATCTGAGTTAGAACTACTTAGCTGAGCCTTTCCCAAATTTCTGGCCCACAGAAACTGTGAGAGCTGATACAATGATAAGTATTGTTTCAAGCAACTGAGTACTGGAAGTGATTTGTTATTCAGCAGTTAAAACTAGAACAGTAAGCAACTGGAAATGAAACTAGACAGTCTAATTGAGGCCTACATAATATTTGAATTTTCTCCTACATGAATGGGAAACAATCCAACAAGCTTTTTTAATCTGAAGAATGACATGATCCAATTTATAGTTTAAAAGGACACTCAAGAGACATTAGGCAAGATGAACAGGAGTAGAGAGACACTGGAGACAAGGAGAATGCGTGCAGGAATTCTCAAAGTTGAACTGTGCATAAAAATCACTTGAGGTGTCAGGCCGGGCGCGGTGGCTCAAGCCTGTAATCCCAGCACTTTGGGAGGCTGAGAAGGGTGGATCACGAGGTCAGGAGATCGAGACCATCCTGGCTAACACGGTGAAACCCCGTCACTACTAAAAAATACTAAAAAACTAGCCGGGCGAGGTGGCAGGCACCTGTAGTCCCAGCTGCTCGGGAGGCTGAGGCAGGAGAAGGGCGTAAACCCGGGAGGCGGAGCTTGCAGTGAGCTGAGATCCAGCCACTGCACTCCAGCCCGGGCGACAGAGCGAGACAGACTCCGTCTCAAAAAAAAAAAAAAAAAATCACTTGAGGTGTCTGATAAAATTTCACATCTCTTGAACTCATCCCAAAAAATAAAGGAAAGGTAATGAGGAATTGTTTCTAGATACCTTTAGTGGAGAAAAGTACATTTGTTGTACCCTTGCTGTATGTCGGGCAGTTTTTAGGCACTTGGTATACAGCAGAGTGGCTAAGATCACAGGCTTTCCTGTAAAAGGGGGCTGAATTTGTGTTACTCCATCATTTACTAGCTACTTGATCTTGGGAAAATTACTTAACTTCCCTGAACCTGTTCCCATATTTTAAAATATAGATATTATCCTACCTTTCTCACTATTTTACTTAGGTATAATCCTTACATATAGTAATTGCCCAATAATAATAAATGACTGCATAAAAACACATGTGCATATATGTTCATTGTAGCAGTATTCACAATAGCAAAGATGTGGAATCAACCTAGATGCCCATCCGTGGTAGATTGGAGAAAGTAAATGTGGTACATATGCACCATGGAATACTAGGCAGTCACAAAAAAGTATGAGATTATGTCCTTTGCAGTAATATGGATGGGGCTGGAGGCCATAATCCTAAGTGAACTGATACAGAAACAGAAAACTAAATACTGCATGTTCTTACTTATAAGTGAGAGCTAAACATTGAGTACTCATGGATGCAAAGAAGGGAACAACAGGCACTGGGGCCTAGTTGAGTGTTTTGGATGGCAGGAGGGCGAGGATTGAAAATCTACCTCTAGGGTACTATGCTTATTACCTGGGTGATGAAATCATCTGTACATCAAACCCACACAACATGCAATTTACCTATAAAACAAACCTGCTCGGCCGGGCGCGGTGGCTCAAGCCTGTAATCCCAGCACTTTGGGAGGCTGAGACGGGCAGATCACGAGGTCAGGAGATCGAGACCATCCTGGCTAACACGGTGAAACCCTGTCTCTACTAAAACAAACTACAAAAAACTAGCCGGGAGAGGGGGCAGGCACCTGTAGTCCCAGCTACCCGGGAGGCTGAGGCAGGAGAATGGCGTGAACCCGGGAGGCGGAGCTTGCAGTGAGCTGAGATCCGGCCACAGCACTCCAGCCTGGGTGACAGAGCGAGACTCCGTCTCAAAAATAAATAAAT
>NW_016825275.1:517654-531761 GCF_001698545.2 Rhinopithecus bieti | reverse complement strand
CGTCTCAAAAATAAATAAATAAATAAATAAATAAATAAATAAATAAATAAATAAATAAACAAACACCTGCTCATGTACCCCCTGAAACTAAAATAAAAGAAAAAATAATAATAAATGATTGCAAATGTTCTCAGCAGTGTCATTCCCACATTTCAATGTTCTTATCTCCTTTAGCAAAATTCCTTCTATTCCTGCTTTCTCCTCTACACATTACTAAAACTCCTTTGGAAAAACTTATAAATGATCAACATGTGCCGAATTAAAAAGAATTATTTTCATTTTATTTGGTTTCCTGGCAGGCTATCCTTTCATTTGGGAAAAATTTGCATCTAGACTTCTATGTGCCACATTCCACTGTTTTTCTCCTACCTCAATGGCTGCTTTCCTACTTTCTTTGATGCATTTTCCTCCAAAACCATCTCTAAACTCAGAGTCTTTCAGGGTTTGATTTTGATCCTTCTCCTCTTGGCATATTTTCTTCTTAAATGACCTCATCAATCTATGACGTAAAATAATATGTATATTTTGATGACTCCAGTTTTTATCTAAAATCTAAATAGTGACTCTAAATTCATAAATCTGAAGCATACCTGACATTTCTCTTTTATCTCTTATAGGCATCTTAACACTAATGTATACTAAATCGAATTCTTGATAATCTCACCAAATTTACTCTTCCTCTGTGCTTCTTCCCTCCTATATTAGTACACAGCACAAAATATCTTCCCAGTTATTCAGTCTTAAAAACTAGAATTCATCTTTCATTCATTTTTTACTCATCCACGTCAATCAAATCATCTACAGGTTGTGTCAGTTCAACTCTTAAAAGGTATTTTGAATTCATCAACTTTTCTCTATTCCTACCACTACTATTGTAGTCCAAGCATTTCTTGCTGGGACTGCTACAATAAGCTCCTAACTTTTGCCCTTTCCTTCCTCTAATTTAGTTTATTCACAACATTGTTCAAGAGATGTGACTTCTGTTTTGGAATGATGAGTTTTACAATCTAGAATCACCTTGGATATTTTGGAATCCTGAGATCACATAATGCTAGACATAAAAAGATTTATGTATCAAGTAATCTACATCCAACATTAATAAGAATAGTTGAGGTTATGCTAAGTCTAGGTAATAAAAACGTCCCAAATCTCAGTAGACTAAAGCAACAAAGGATTCTTTCATGATCAAACTGTACAATCATCATGGGGTGTCTGGGGGTTTTGTTCTGAGCCATCTACATTCCCGGACTCATCCTGATGGAGCCCCCACTGCCTGAAATCTTGCCATTACCAATAACGACAGAAAGAAAGCTATAGCAAAAACACCCACTGTGTTATTAAAACATTCCCTAAAAGTGACATACATCATGTTCAATCAATTTCTTTGGCCAAGGCAAGTTGCTTGACCATGTCTAAATCAAAAGGGTGTAGGGAAGTAAAATACTTCCATGTGCCTAAATGGAGAACTAAAAATATTCAGTGAATAGCACTAATGATGAGTTCTCCCTTAGATTTTACAAATGAATAAATTAGGACCGAGAGAGACTATGTCAGCTGTAAGATCATGAAGCTGATTTATGTCACAGTCAAGACTAAAACTGAGTCTTGTACTCACCGTCCAGTGCTTTTCCTAATAATGAACTGGGAATTGTTTGTTCCTTATCCAAACAAAATATGTTTAAATGTCTTAATATCAATATGTTATTTATTTATTTAAGTAATATCAACCTTCTATATTAAAACATTTTTATACCTTTGCTAAAAAATATGAAGCTTAGAGGCCTTGCTCCTCCAGTCTCATTGATGTTCTAGCAAGATGCCCCAGTGTCAAAGCACTCAAAATCTCTCTGACCTGGCTGTTCTCATTTCTAGAAAAACTAAGTCATGTTTTACACTAGGGATTCTAAACACACTGGCTTAAGAAATGTCAAGGAGATAAGCAAGAGAACTGTGAATCTGTATGTAAATTAAGCACCATCTGTTAAATCCACTAGAAATGTATTCGCAACAAGAACTCCAATTAACAAAAGCTTAGGGAGGGAAGATCTATTTGACCCTCATAACAAGTCTAAAGGTGAATGGCTACTGATGCTGGTTCCATAGGTCAAAGTATCAGAGCCCATGGATCTCTTGGTCTTTTCCCAGGGACACAGGAGGGCTGTGACTGCTCCATGCATTGCACCTATGATCAGTCTAGAAGAATGGGGAAGGTTGAAACCAGATGAGATTGCCCCTTTTATTGGAGAACCAAAAACTTTCCCAAGATCAATAATCCACCCCTTATTCTAAAGGTCCTATTTGCCAGGACGGAGGTTACATGGCCAACCCTAACAGAAAGGGAGATTGAAAAAGATAGGAAAAAAGATTATCATTCATTGGCCAAGCCTAATGCTTCCTTGAACAAGAGAAGGGTTCTGTTGACAAAGAATAGCATGGGGGTAGGAGGCGGTAAAAAATGAAGACTAAGTAAGCAACCAACAGTGTCTGCCTGATTCCCTGATTGAATAGAAGATTGTTTTGAGAGAATTTATCTACCATTCTTAAATTTTACATTCAAAATAATGTGAATAAATAAAATACATATTTACCACTGAACTCATAGTAGCTATGTTATGTATCTTCATAATTGGTGAAATTAAAAAACATAATCAGGTGCTGCACAATGATGTTTCAGCCAATGATGGACTGCATATACAATGGTGGTCTCATAATATTATAATACCATACTTTTATTGTACTTTTCTATGTTTAAATATGTTTAGAGATACAAATATTTACCATTGCATTACAATAGCCTACGGTACTCAGTACAGTAACAGGTTTATAGCCCAGGAGCAATAGGCAGTACCATATAGCCTAGATGTGTAGTAGGCTATACCATTTAGTTGTGCGTAAATACATTCCATGATGTTCACACAATGACAAAATTGCCTAATAATACTTTCCTCAGAATGTATCCTTGTTGTTAAACAATACAGGATGGTATAATGAAGCTACTTTTAAAGAAAATATATTTCATAATGTTCACACAATGACAAAATAGCCTAATGATGCTTTTCTCAGAATGTATCCTTGTTGTTAAACAATACAGAGTTGTATAATGAAGCTACTACAATAAGTTCTGCTATAACACTTGTTTTGAAAATACAAATTTATTCCCACAATATTGAAATGTTAGGGAAGGGTTTGAATATAACATAATTTTGCATTTGTTTGTGTGTGATTTTGTCTACTTGGAACACTAGTCGAATGCAGAAAACTACCCAGATGACCTGAGCCACATAAGAATACACAAAACTCACACAGGTACACTCCTCAAACATTACCAGTGACCTCAGTTCATTGCCCGAGTTATGAGCCACACCCATCCACATCTGGTGTAACAAATTTCCCTCTGATTTCAAATAATGCTTCTTTTGCCATTTCACAACCCATAAGCTGTGACCTTTCTGAGGCCCATTTCCACAAGTAATGCCATATCTTTTTCAAGATAAAGGGTTATATTTGCTGTAGTATTTATGCATTTTTTAAGCATTTATCATGTGTAAATTTATGCTACCATTTTCATTAGGTCTTGATCTGCTTTTTATGGTCCATTGACAAAGTTTCTGAGTGCTGTGTCCTAAACCTCACGTTACGCATTAAGTCCTGTAGTTTTAATTGCACATTTTTTCAGTGGTACTATATCTAAATAAATCCCTGGTAGCTACCAGGCAAATATAAATAAGTGTGTATATGCATGCATTCATTCAAACATATATAATATTAGAACACAACTGAGGCATTTTGACATAAATCCAAAAAAATCCTTTTATATTTTAGAGGTAAATATGCCTTTAAAAGTATTTGTTAAATGTACTTGGGAGGATTTATTCAAAAAAGACTATCAATTATATTAAATAAAAGCCATTCAATACGCCAAGCTATATATAGATGTCTCCTTAATGGGTGAAGATTTGTCATTTATCTTTTAAGATAATTATGTAAATTATATTCAGCCTGAGCTGGGAAATGACTTTTACATCTTTCTCCTCATTTATAAATCTTTTCTAACAGAAGTTATGCAAGATTCAGACTGGTCAGCACAGAGCTGGATTTTCGTGGTCCCTTTACAATAGGAGAGAATCCATGTTCCTCCTTAGGGCCTTTCTTTTCCTTAATGAAGGCATACAGAGCACTCAGCACATTCCCAGAGCTTCTTAGAATTTCTCCCTTGAGAGATCTCAGGAAATATGAGGAAAAACAACTTCAAAAAAAAAAAAATAAAGAAAAGGCCTATCACTGTTCGCCTTTCTCTCTTTCAACAGCTGCCCTATCCTTTCTACTTTCTAGAAGTGTAGTGCCTGTTCAGTGTCAAACATTTTTCCTCTTCTTATATTCCCAAGGTGAGATGCCCTTTTCTGGGACTACATCTATGAAAGGGACAGGGAAAAGATCTTACAGAAATTGAACCCTGACACGGGGCTTATTTTCCTAAGGACCAGAACATAGAAGGACAGGGTGGGACCATGGAAGGATTAATTTCAGGCAAGGGCAGCCGGTGGAGAGTGAGAAATCTGAAAAGGCTCTAGGCCTCTATGGGCATTCCCCTCCACTTCTTTTGCCTGCTGCCAGATGACTCTCACGTGTGAATCCTTATTTCCTCAGGAATGCGGATCAGGGTTTGGCAAGTATGTTTTTAATAAATAATTGTCGAATGTTCAACATTCACAGGCAGAAGCATAAATTTGAGTGTGCACAGTAATCACTGAAAATGATTCTGTACTCACTGTTATGATGCAAATGCAAATTCTTATAGCCCCTGCACTGACTCCGTGGGTCACCTGTGAGTAACTCTAGCCAAAAACCACGCACAAGCCCCAGTCTGCTTCCAGGCAGCAGACCACAACACAGTGTCCTGAGCGCACCTGCACACACCCATGGGCACACATTAAACCCATAAACAGCGGTTTATGCTAACATGTACTTCCTTCCTCACTGCCTCACCTTGTTCACTTTCCTTTTTCCCCACCCCTCACCCCACACAATGGGATTTTTGTTTGCTTCAGTAGCATGTGACAGCGCAGTCCCTGCTTTGCCTAGCTCTGTGCTGCAAGTCTCTCAGGTAACAGGTGGCAGCTTCCCCTGTTGGATTCTAGGTTTAAAAAAGAATGACCTCATGTGGGTGGAGCTCTGGGACTTCGTAGAGGTGGCAGTCACAGCCAGGTAACCCTGGAGTGAAGCAGTTTAGTTAGAAGGGGGCAGATAAACTCGTCATTCTAGTGGCTTTAACCCTCACCCTGAGGCGCCTTAGCAACCAGTCATTGCCTGCGAGCCTCTAAAGCTTGTCTTTGCCTCATATGGAGCCCAAAGAAGTCACTGGGAAAGAAAACATGGTCACCAAGAAAAAGAATCTGGCCTTCTTGAGGTCCAGACTCTATATGTTGGAGAGAAGGAAGACTGACACTGTGGTTGAGAGCAATGTTTCTGGGGACCACTCTGGCACCTTGAGGAGGAGCCAATCTGACAGGACCGAATACAACCAGAAATTACAAGGTAACCAAAAAGAAATCAATTGTCCCAGTTACTGCACTCCCTGCTCCATTTCTGCTACGTTTCCATTTGCAAAGAAAACACACAAGGCAGAGGAGAAAATCAAATACCACCTCTCCTTCCCACAAAATAAGATGAAAGTAAATGTGACCTATAAATTATAGGAAAAATTTTGTATTATGTGATTCAATGTTAAAGAGTCAATTCTCAATTACTCTTAATATTGCTGGGGTTTTCTTTTTTTTCCTGGTGAGGGTAATCATTTTCCTTCTACCTTCTTCTTTTCTTCTCCCTTCTCTACCCAACTTAAGAAGTGGGAAACACTAGAAAGCAAATAATTCAGAAACCTACAAAAGATTGTTCATCTCAATGAGTAGATATGTGATATTACACCATGAGATCTATCTAAGTAATTATACTGAACTGTGATTGTGGTTATCTTAAATAGGGGCATGAAACTATAATCGTGTCTATGAAAAAGAAGGAATGTTATAGTCAGAGAGACGGTATAACAAGATTTGCTGAAATTCACTTAGGTGATCATTTCCTTTGAGTAAATTGAATAATACTCAAATATGGTAAGAAATGTTTAGGAGGCTTATTTCGAATGATATTTGAGGAAATAACTTCAGTTTATTTTGTGATGGTACTAAGATAATTTGGCGCAGTTATAATAGCACATCGTTTGTTTCAGGGCCTTAATCTATATCCTGTCCTATCTATCCTTTCTTTCTCTCCTCTGTTTCCTGAAGGTCATTTTTTTCTAGTAAAATTTCATTTTGATGCTGATATTGGGCAGCATTTTATGTCTTCTCTTCAGTACCTGTTATGTGGTCCTCCAGAACTTGCCTCTCCTGCTTTTAGCACAAGGTGTGTTTGAACTCTCATCATCCCACCATGAGCTGTCATTTTGTATTTAAAAACTATGATGAGGTCAGAAAGACTGATAGGACATGCTTATATTTAACAAATCTCTTTCCACAAATATGAGCTTAGATTTAGTTATGCAAATTAATTAAGTTAAATAAGTTACATTAAATGCATTTAAATTAAATCTAAAAATTATTACTATAAGTTAATGTTTAAAAATTAAAAAAAAGTACTGGTAGTTCAGGACTAAAGCACAGCATCAAACTTATCCTCAAATACTTTTTTTTTTAAATGAGGAAGGGTGTTGTTTAATCTTTGAAATTAATTTTTCTGAAGGCAACGGATACATTGGAAAGAATGGATGTCTTAAAATTTCAACTTTTATTTTAGATTCGGGGGTATATGTATGTGTTTGTTACATGGGTATTTTGTGTGATGCTGCGATTTGGGTACAAATGATCTCATCACCTGGATACTGAGCATAGTACCCAGTAGGTAGTTTTTCAGCCCTTGCCTTTCTCCCCACTCCAGTAGTCCCCAGTATCTATTGTTGCCACCTTTATGTCCATGTATGTCTAATGGTTAGCTCTCACTCATAAGTGAGAACATACAGTATTTGGTTTTCTGTTCTGGCATTAATTTGCTTAGGATAATGACCTCCAGTTGTATCCATGTTGCTGCAAAGGACATGATTTTGTTCTTTCTTATGGGTATGTAGTATTCCATGATGAATAGGTACCATGAGAATTTAAAATCATACACATTTAGTTTCTAATCCTGGTTCTTCAACTTACTACCAAATAAAACTTCAGCAAATTACTTTAAATATCTGAGCCTCAATTTTCCTGTCTGTGAAAGTGGGACTAATGATACTTGCCACATAGTGTTGTTGGGAGATTGAAATTAGATAATTACATAAAACATCTAGTATACTGGCTGACAAATTTTAGGAATAATGGCTACCATAATGATAAAACAGAACTTGCCCAATATTAATCGAAGTTTGTATACCTTATTTCTCTTTTTCAATTCTTTCTTGTCCTTTGATAAAGAGACCACGTCTAAAATTCAGGAAAAGCCCATTGCTTTATCCCTAATGACATGTTTTTTCTGTCTGAGTTTCACTAATTCAGCATCTATCAGAGTCTCTATTAGCAAAATAAAAATAGAAAATAATTTCTGCTACTGACAAATTTTTGCTTACTAAATTTACCTAAAAAAATAAGTCTATGACCACACAATAGAGCAGACATGGGTTGGTTACTTTGCAGAAGACCTCAGGCTTCTTATGCACTTCATTTGATTTGTGGCTTTCCTGTGCTCTGTTGGAGTCTTTGAAGGTGGAAGGCAAAACTCAGGAGTTAACGCATACTTCTAGTCTGTGCTTGAGAAAAATCACCAAGAAGTATAGAGGAGCACATAAGCCATAAAGATAGACTGGCCTCCTGATAAGTAACATTTTAAAAATGTAACCCTTAAAAAAACCCAAGTCTGATTATTGAATGCCTGATAGAGCTTTTAGCATGGTTCGACTAGAACAGCTTTGGGAACAAGGGAAGGCATTTTCTCATTAATGTTCAAAGCAATCAGTTCTGTGTGTTTGTTCTGTGGCCTATACAATACCCATTATTATGCAGATGAGTCCTAAATCACCTTAAGAAGCTCTTTATTATTCAAATGCAAGGGCTTTTCCTTTCCCTTTCTTGGAACTGGTAGTCCCTGGGAGGCACTGAATAAACACCTGGAATGGTTAGAGCCCTCGGATAGATGGCCTAAAGCTCTTGTGAGGTCAAAGAGTGCTTTCAAATACTGGAATTTCTGGCAACACCACATTCCTCAAATTATTTAGCTGGTTATTTAATTAGTTATTTAATTGGTTGTCCTTCAATGCTATATTACTTGAGTAAAATTCACTGTCCTAACTCTCTGGGGAAGCAAGTTCTCTGGGTTCCGGAAAACGTAAGATCTTTCTCTGGCGTTCTTGAGCTTGTCTTTTAACTCATAATACATAGTCTATCTGCTCAATTCAATTCCTCACATCACTTTAATAGCGTGAAACTTAAGTTGTAAAAACAATTTTTTAAATGGTACACTGGCTGAATTAAAACGATAGAACATGGCTCCAACGAGGACATACTAAAACCTTTGTAGAAGATTGTGATCACATCAACATAGTCATTCCTACTAAGCCTCGAGTTGTACAATAACAGACAGGCTACCCTTAGGCTCCTTTACTCCTTGAACAGATTAATTCAGTTGACTAGCATTTATTGAATATGTTATACCTTGTTCTTTGAAATTAATTTTTCTCAAGGCACTTGATACATTGGAAAGAATACAAATTATAAAATCATACACGTTTGGTAAATTGACATTTATTGAATGTTTTATATGCTGTGTCTTGAGGGTTAAAATGAAGAGGAAAAACAGAATATGTGCCAGGAATTACAACTACAAAATCATTAAGAAAACATGTCTGACCTTTACTCCAAAGAGGCTCAAAGTCTGGTTGGGAAAGATAAGACAGGTAAACAAATAAATGCAATAAAGTGGCACGATAGAAGTGGAGGTGGGATCAGTGGATCCACAAAAGGAGGAAATGGTCTATTCAGGACTGCATGAAGGAGGTTGTCAGAAAATGGTGTTTCTAAAGGATGATAAGGGTAGGGATGAGGGAAGGTACAGGAAAGAGAAGGACATTTTAACCTCTTCTCTGGATTTAGCTCTGTCTGAAATTGTTTTTGTTTCCTTGTTTATCACCTGTTATTGACTGTCGTTCCCCTCCCTTTTCTCTCTCTCCCCTCCCATACACCATGAAAGAAACCCTATCTGTCTTAACTGTTTCATCTCAGCAGCCCATAATACAGTAAACACTCAGTAACTGTTAAATAGAATAAATGACTTGAATGATCAGGCCCAAGCAGGAAACTGCTGTGAAGAAAGGCACCAAGGCCTGAAATAAGAGCCACTGTATGTATCTAAATATGTGGGGACACATGTTTCTATCAGAAAGATGATTCTTCAGTTAAATGAACATCAGAGATTAAAATGTACAGAATTTGTATAACAAGTAATTCCCAGTGGAAGCCTGTTTCATTCCCAACTTGACCTTTCAGAGCACACAACAACCATATTACAAGAATTCCTCTTCTATTTGTGACAAGAGCCAACTTAGCTTCCACTAGCTTGATTCCTCATTTCCATTCTACTGGGGGCCATAGAAATTACCTAAATGCAAGAAATTTAGTGGTTGAGTTGTAAAAACTCAGGGTTTCATAAATACTTGTATACATGACCTCTACATTTGAAATATGCCTAATTTAAATAGTTACACAGAAGTGTGTATGTGCTTATGCACATGTGTGTATGTGTGTGTATATATATATATCCAGTATGTAGATATAGATATACGTGTATGTACGTGTATGTGTTCATGTGTGTACTTGAGACACTTTTTTTTGCAATGATTAGACTTTTTATTGAAAGTTACTGTAAAATTTGAAGAACAAAAGTTTACTAACATTCAGGAGTCTTTTCTGAAAACCATATATGAATTATGTCACTGACATTATAGGTTTCCTCTCAGTATGGCTACTATGGACTGAATGTTTGTGTTCCTCTAAAATTCCTATGTGAAACCTAATCCCCAATGTGACAGTATTAGGAGGTGGGGTCTTTGGGAGGTAATAAGGTATTGAGGGTGAAGCTTTTGTGAATGGGATTAGTGTCCCTTAAAAAAAAAAGACAAGAGAGAGAGAGCTAGCTTCTCTCTGCTCTCAGCCATGTCAGGATACAAGAAGGTGGCTATGTGCAAACCAGGAAGTGGGCTCTCAGCAGGAATAAGATCTTCTGCATTAGGAACAAGATCAACTTGATTCTGGATTTTCCAGCCTCCAGAACTGTGAAAAATAATAAACTTAAGCCACCCAGTCTCCAATAATATTTGTTATAGCAGCCCAAACAAACCAAGACGGGTCGATTACCTTTATCCTCTATGGCCACACTAAACTTCTGTTTCATTTTCTGGCCAATGCATATTTTTGTTTATCCAACACCAGATGAAAAGGTGAGAATATATGGGTAAAATGCTACTACCCATTACCACTGCTGGTAACACAAGGCAAAAATTACTTCTCCATTTCATGGTGGGTCTGTGGTACCTTTTTTGCAAAGGCTATTGTATCATTCTCATTAAGAATGATTATCTTTATGATGCCCAAAGTTGTTTTACTATGGTGCTAAAGATGAACTACCCTACTGTATGAACTTTATACAAAATAACATATTGTGCCATGTGGGGACAAGAGGCTCAAATAATAAATTAGACTTGGTAAGACTATGAGGCCATTTAATTTAAAATGTTTTTTAAGAATATAGACAGTCTGTCAGGAAGCAGAAATTAACACGGGAAGACTTGCTGAGTTTTGTTCAAGGCCAAATGAAGAATGGAGTAAAACAAATTGTCCAGCTTCCTGTGCTTGTTTCTATCCCAGTGCTACAAACCCTTTTTGTTCGTGTCTGTTCTTTGATTAGTGAGTAGCTCCTTCCCCTTTATCTGCCTTCATACACTCTATAGTGAAATGGGAAGTATTTGAATCAGTAATGTGACACCAGTACAAATAGGTGTGTGTCATAGTTTGAAGGGCGAATCTTTCTAAAAGGCAAGACGCTTTAAAAACTCAGTAACTTTTGTCTTACTTCAGGCATAGAAACCAGTGTAAAGCAGGGTATTTTACTTTCCTATTTTTTTCAGTAGAGGCATCTTGCAGTTTTTAGAAGGACCATTTGTGTCAAATAATGTGTGAGTCACAGAAATTGAGACTGTTTGAGCTATTCTACTACTACCACATTGTGATGAGCAAATTTATTCCTATGTTTGACTGATATGACTTTAGGCGTAACTTTCTTAAAAGTAGCAAACACAATTTCTAGTTGTGCTTTTTTTGTTTGTTTATAAAAATTACGAGTTTATCAAAATGAGACACCAAGCGGAAGAAGGAATGAAAGAAAGGAAGGAGAGAGAGAAGGGGATAGATAGATAGAAACCAAGCAAGCAGCAAGCATGAATAGAAATATACCTTAAAATAGTAATATAGTTGGAGAAAAGATGGGAGAAAAGCACCCAAGCTACATTCATCTTTGTTTCTGTTGACACAGGAAAAGAAAAAAAAAATCTCTGTTTATAGAATTACTTTTTCTTGATACCATAATCGTGTTAGCATCAGTACCTTTGTGAATATTGATTTCTTGATAAAAGTAAAATTATTACAAGAGTTGCTAAATTTATAAATAATATCATTCTTAGAAACAGTTAAGACTCAAAGTTATGGCTTATTTGGGAGTCCTACCTTCACTTCTAGACTGTATCTGAGACTGTGGAATTTTCTGTTCAACAGGTCTCAGTACTGGCTCCAACATTTGCTTGGACCTCTTCTTATCCCATGTTCTCAAGGGCAAACTGTGGTTGCTGGTGTGCATGCTCTTAGGCCTAAGGGACAATTGATTATGGAGGTGTTTCTGGAGCTGAATCATGCTGGAGTGTTCAGACCATGCCTACTAGGTTCCTCTGGGTGGGAAAGCTGGTAGAGAGAAGAGTAGGGGGGTTCAAGCCTCAAGACTGGGTAGGAATGCATGTGTCCCATGGCCCCCTGCCAAATTTTGGCATAAAACTCTGAGGAATATGAGAAATCTAAATTAGAAATTGGCCTTTCAGGTTGTTATAAAATATATTTATCAAGACAGAAGGATATATCACATTTTATTTAATAGTTTGCCAGCTTGATTTATAACTTTTGAATATGTAGATTTGGTATGTTGGCCTCTATCTGTATCCTTGCTGCAGGTCCCACAAAGGAGGCAGCTATGTGTGGTTTTTACTGTAATCTATTTCAGGATATAACCCTTCTTCTACACTAGGTTGTGAAAGTACGAGGGAAGGCAAGGGAAGGGAGAGATTGAGTATTAATGTTATGTTATCTGCTAGGAACTATGCTAGCCAGACACTGTCACATACACTGTTACTGAATCCCAACATCTCGTCTTTTCAGTTCTGATTTTATCATTGAGAAAAACAGGTGGTATGCCTTGGGTTTGAGATGTCACACGCTTGAAATATTTGCAAAATAGAATGAATTTAATTAGTTGACTCAGTAGGTATTTTATACATATGATTTACTAAGAAGTCAAAGCCATTTGATGGATGCAGCACATGTTTTGTAATGTGATGACATTTCTCCGCTACCATAATAAAGCTTAACTTGCTGTTTTTCACTTTGGAATATATATTCTTTCTTTTGACTTATAGTGGCATGTCCCTGCCAGAGTGTCACTGTTTAATAAATACATTTTTTGTTTAGTTGTCAGGGAACAAAATTACAAAGGTATGTTAAGCAAACCTGTCTTATAGTAATAGCTTAATGATCTCCATTTCCTGCTTCATTGAGTATCTTGACACTGAATCTCATCTTTCTTTAATTTTATGCTTGTTGTCATTTATTTGCATCTCAATAAAACTTAATATCTATCAGAATAACTGAGAGTCCTATTCTACAGCAATGAGAGGAGGGAATACATTTGCAAATTAAAAGAATGGAGTTGTATGGGGTAAACAAGCAACTTTTTATCTGGGTAGGTGATATTTCAGTAGAATTCTGTGAAGTCAGCTTAAATTGTGAGTCATAACTTAAATGCAGCAGGAACACAGAGTGCTATGATTAAAAACCTTTGTCCAAGGTTTTCTGAACAATTTTTTTCTTGATTAATGAATCAGAGTATAAATGAATACTCTAAGATACCTGCATTGAAGTCCCCGATAGAGGATGCAATCTTAGACTCACATACAATTCTTACTTAAAGAAGAAAACTTAAAGGTCATGTCATCTAGCTACTACTCTAAGTATTGTGAGTCATTATAGCACCTCACAGAAACTGTCTTTCCTGAATGCTTCTTAATGTTACGTCTCCAATGTCCCTACAAAAAGCCATCACAGATTTCTCCTTCTGTGTTTGTTGTGAAATCGTTGAAGAAGACATTGTTTACCTCTCTCAGTGCCATCCAGATTTTATTCAATGGAAAGCTGACTCTCCTTAAGAATAAAAACATATCCCCTCCCAGATAAAAACAAGCCATTTACTGTATTTAGCTGCTGGGAACTTATGGTAAAATTTGTTTTTGTTCCCTGGCCTTTATATTAGCCATTTTGTCTGTCTAAAAGTTTCTTTCCCATACAGGCAGAGTCTGGTGGCTCGTGCCTATAATCCCAGCACTTTGGGTGGCCCAGGTGGGTCTATCGCTTGAGCCCAGGAGTTTGAGACCAGCCTGGGCAACATGGTGAGACCCTGTCTCTACTAAGAAAAAAAAAAAAATTGGCTGGGTGGTGGTGCATGCCTGTAATCCCAGCTACTCGGGAGGCTGAGGCACAAGAATCACTTGAACCTGGGAGGCAGAAGTTGCAGTGAGCTGAGATCCTGCCACTGCACTCCAGCCTGGAGTCTCAAAAATTAAAAAAAAGAAAAAAGAGAAAGTACTTGTTTGTGTGTATGTGTGTGTGTTTTGTGTGTCTAAATATTGAATTTGCGCTGGTTTGGATAAACAGGAAAGAATGGTTCTGCTTAAAAGTTTGAAAACCATGACTTCTGAGCATATTAACTCCATAGTGGTTTTGGTTGTTGTTTAAAGTTTTTTTTTTTTTTTTTTTTTTTTTTT
>NW_016825275.1:501543-517560 GCF_001698545.2 Rhinopithecus bieti | reverse complement strand
AAAAAAAAAAAAAAAAAAATTAAAAAAAAAAATAAATGGCATAATAAAATAAAATAAAAGTTTCTTTCCCCAATCTCTGCAAGTATGGATTTTTATCACTAAAGTATCTGTTCACCCTTTTTGGGAGTCCCTCCCTGACCATCTGACCTAAAGTGATGTAGGTGAGGAAATACTTTTCCTCTATCCTCTTAAATTCTGTGACTAGGACCTGTGAATTGTACAGACAAAAGACATACTAACAAAAGAAAAGCATACAAATTTTACTTGACGTTAATATTTTTATGTGTCATGGTGGGCTTTGTAGAAAGAAAGAGGTAAAAACCTCAAAGAAGCAGTTAGACCTAGGGGTTTATATAACATTTTAACAGAGTCATAAATTGTGGAAATATGATAAAGCCAAAGTAAAAGAGTTTAGGGTTGGGGAAAGAAATTGTGGAAAAGTGACTAGGAAATACATGGGAGAAGCTAATGGAAGATAAGGGTTATTTTTGTAAGATTTGTTTGTGTAGGCTCATCTCTGTGTCAACTCCCTGTCTGTGATGATAAGAATATTCCCTTCTTGGTGATACAGGGAGGGCACTTTTCTCATGGTAAACTTACACTCTGCTTTTAAGTAAAAAAGAAAAGGCAGATAGCCCTTCCTGCATCTGCTATTGAGCATCTCCAGCTCAAAATAATCAATATCCCAAAGTGGTATATTTAGGGATGGCGTGTTCTGATTCCCCTCAGTGGCTTTCATACTACCTATTACTCTATTAAATTATACTGCTTTATTCTGTTTTTGGCTTTTGCTGTCAATTGAATATAACTCTCCTTGGGGAAAAAGACTTAGCATTTAAGCAATGTCTGGTATACAGTTATTCTGCTCAATGACTATTTATTGAATGACTTTATAATATCCAATGAATAATTACAACTATATTGATCCTTATGGCATACTTGCTTTTACAATTCTGTCATTCTCACTTTCCCACTATGTAGTGGTAGTTAGCTTTCAGTTAACTTCTTTACGTTATTTTCCTGTAAAGAAAGATTATAAATAAATACATTTAATTAAAGAAGAGAATAGAGTTTCCTGACCAAGAAAATAGGATCTCTTTTAAATGAATTTATTCAACAAATATTTGCTAGGTATTCACATGTGCCAAGTATGACTAGATCCTAAGAATATTTTTTTAAATATCAGAAGCACACCCAGCCCATTGAGTGAGACAGGCTGTGAACAAATTATTGTAGTCACGTAATAAGTGCCTGAAGTATACTGCAAATTGGGTTTCCGAGTTGCAAATTCTGAAATAGAGATTAGGGTGGAGGGGAGTTACTAGGAAACATTCTTAGACCACCACCTTGGAAGAAAAGGGAAGGACATAAGCCTGGGCAGAGGGAGAGGCCGGGCTGTGATGTGGTCCCATTGGAAGCTTTAGCCAACTCTGAAGGGAGTTCTAAAGATGGATGATTTTTTGGAGTTGTCCCCAGTATTGTGAAGGACCTGGGCCCTTGTATCACACTTCATGTTTGGGGATGTGGCTATCTTGGGAAAGGGCATGACCTGAAAGGTGCTGTCATCTGGGATAATTCCTAAAGAGGGCGTATCTGCTGGTTGTATTCCTGGCAGCTGAAATAATAATTTATCCCTTCCTTTAAGGGGAACTTGTGCTAACATGGCATCCACCACATATTAAGTGGTTATTACTATTAAAGACATAAATAAAGCAATACAGGAGCTATGATAAGAGCGAACTTAATTGTACCTCTGAAATGCCAAAAGAAAATACATTGAAATCTGACTCTTGAAATCCAATTAGGACTTTTAGGGCAGAAGGCATTGCAGGCAGAGGGATTATGCTGGTCCTCATACACAGGACAAGGTAATAATACTAGTTTTGTGTTTGGGGATTTCTAAATGGAAGAGCAGGTACAAACATCAACTGAACATCTGTAGTAGGCACTTAGGTGCAGTAGGTCATTTCATGCTCTTAGCAACTTTGCAAATAAGTTATTGCCATATCTATGTTGCCATAGATGATAAAACAGAGGTTAAGAGAGGTATAGGCATTCTCCCAGTGGTCACATAGCTATTAATAGTAACTGGTGAAGTGAGTTTTCCTGAGGTCTGCTTGGCTCCAAAGTCAGTGCTTTTCAACTATTATGCAATTTTCCTGTTCTAACCTTAGTTTTAGTAGTAGTACCTGTTTTGTGGTTTGCTCTTAAGAAATCAACTGATTTTAATAAACCTTTGAACAATACTCACAAGCATCAAGAGAACCGTAAGTTCTGCCAATACATTCATCTGCAATCTTGAAGTGAACAGTGACCAACAAGTATTTTCAGTAGCTGTGTTATTTTATGCTTCTCAACAAAATGTTCTATATGCTTGGAAATTAGAAAGATATGCGCTTGCATTGAATAAAGTCTATACTTCACAGAATCACTAAAATATTCTACTCTAAAATACAACACTGATTACCTGAATTATCTAGTCTTCGAAAACTCCTTGTCATCACTAACTACAGAGTACTTACCTGGATTAGGGTGCTTGGCGAAAGACTGGGTCAGAGTGTCAAACGACATGGCTCCTTTGCTTAACACTCCTCATTGCTTTTCATTTTCTATAGCTAGCAGCAGTACCCAAAGAGGGGAATATATAAACCCCAGGAGATTTTACAGACAATCTATTGTGCAAAGAAAAAAATAAGTTTGTTTTCAGTATTGCTCTTTGAAAATATTTATTGTTGTGTATGCTTCATAATGTGTATGATACATTAATACTATACATATATTAGAGGTGTATACACAGAACAGTTTAACTGACACAATAAAACATTTGCAATAAAATTCTGGCACGCTACTACATGGATGATCATCAAAGACATTGTGCTAACTAAAATAAGCTAGGCACAAAAGGACAAACACTATGTGATTCTACTTACATATGGTACATAGAATAATCAAATTCATAGGGACAAAAGTAGAATGGTGGTTTCCAGGGGTTGGGGAAGCAGGAAATGGGGAGTTATTGTTTAATGGATAGAATTTCAATTTGGGAAGATGAAAAGTTCTAATGATGGCACAATAATGTGAATGTATTTAATGCTACTGAACTGTTTACTTAAAAGTAGTTAACATGGTAAATTTTATGTCATGAATATTTTACCACAATAAAAAATAATTAAAACGTTTGGTGGCCCCTGGTTTGCAGCATTAAAATGGGCTGTAAGGCTTTTCCCAATTTGACTCTGTCTCATCTCTGGCCTGGAGGACAGTGTTACTTTTGTCAATGAAAAGAGTCAAACTCTGTGAAATATTTGAAGATATTTATTCTGAGCCAAATATGAGTGGCCAATGACCTATAACGCAGTCCTCAGGAGATCCCGAGAACATGTGCCCAAGGTGGTCAGCCTACAACTTGGTTTTATACATTTTAAGCTTGGGTCAGGAAAGGTGGGACAACTGGGGCTTCCAGGTCATAGGCAGATTCAAAGATTTTCTGGTTGGCAATTGGTTAAGTTATTATCTAAAGACCTGGAATCAATAGAAAGGAATGTCAGAGTTAAGATAAGGGGTTGTGGAGACCAAGGTTTTATCATACAAATGAAGATCCCAGGTAGCAGGCTTCAGAGAGAATAGACTGTAAATGTTTCTTACCAGATTTAAACAATCTGTTCTGTGGGTCTTCAGATCAGTTTTAATGTTAATGCTGGTCAGCTGTGTCTGAATTCGAACAGGGATGAGGGAATAATGAGGCATATCCAACTCCCCTTTCTCATCATGGCCTGAACTAGTTTTCCAGTTTAACTTTGCAGTGCCCTTGGCCAAGAGGATGGGTTTATTCCGATGGTTGGGGAGCTTAGAATTTTATTTTGGTTTCCATCATGCAGAACAGTTCTACTTTGGACTGGTATGACTTGATTAGGAGGGCTCACCCCATCCCAGTTGTTTTATAAACCCTGACTCATCTTTCTATGTCTAACTTTCTCAGTCATTACCCCTAAAGGATATTCACATCTCACACCCTCTCTATATGTCACATAGTTGGTATTTACATGGCAATGTCTCTCTCACTCAGTTGAACTTCTTGAAGACAGGCATATTTATATCTACAGTGCCTAGAAAAGTTGGTATGTACTAAATTACTATGTTTGTTGAGTTAATGAGTGAGTAAATGAATACATGAATAAACAATCAATGGATGGTGTGGCAGTTGTGCGGTGAAAGTCCTGGTGAATAAAGGAGGCCCTTCTCCATGGCTCATTCCATCTCAGCCAGCTCTTGATTACCTCTTCTCTGGCTTCAGGGTCACAGCACCTGGTTATGAATCTAACTCAGCCGAAGGAATTATTTATCCATTTTCTCATGTCTCTCATTTCTCTTCTCTATACTATGTTCTGTTGAATCATCCTTTAAAATTCTGCCATCATTAGCAAGGGCATTAAAAAAATCACATCTACCCATGTACTGGAGAACTGATAAGTTATTCCTCTGACCATAATATCACATTTTCATAACCAGATATAGATATAGAAATTAAATTATTTTGTTCTGAGATAATCAAACATTCTAAGTAGAGTGATTTTCTCATTTCCTTCTTTCTGTTAACCAGATCTATACATCTAAAACTATAAATAGCATGTTTGAAATACTCAGCGTTTGAAGAGCTTGTTAATGCCACTCCAATCAGACATTTAGGATTGTCATTGTGTTACAATGGTGCTACTGTTTTAAACTATTGAAAACTTTACTAAATATTTTTTAAATACTGCAATTATAATCTCATAGTATGCTTTTGCTTCTTTATTATGAGCATTTCTGCATAGAAGTAAAATATTAAGATGTAAAATTACATTGCTTTTAATAAACGAATCCTTGGAAAAAAAGCAGAACAACTCTGAGAAACATGAAGCTTCATTAAATTGCAGTTGTCAGCAAAATTTTAAGTGTTTTTTTTTATATATAGAATATAAGAATCATACAATTGTAGTTAGATTTTCTTTCAGTGAATCATAAATCAAATAAGATTTTGGAATGGGTTAAATNATATTGATCCTTATGGCATACTTGCTTTTACAATTCTGTCATTCTCACTTTCCCACTATGTAGTGGTAGTTAGCTTTCAGTTAACTTCTTTACGTTATTTTCCTGTAAAGAAAGATTATAAATAAATACATTTAATTAAAGAAGAGAATAGAGTTTCCTGACCAAGAAAAATAGGATCTCTTTTTAAATGAATTTATTCAACAAATATTTGCTAGGTATTCACATGTGCCAAGTATGACTAGATCCTAAGAATATTTTTTTAAATATCAGAAGCACACCCAGCCCATTGAGTGAGACAGGCTGTGAACAAATTATTGTAGTCACGTAATAAGTGCCTGAAGTATACTGCAAATTGGGTTTCCGAGTTGCAAATTCTGAAATAGAGATTAGGGTGGAGGGGAGTTACTAGGAAACATTCTTAGACCACCACCTTGGAAGAAAAGGGAAGGACATAAGCCTGGGCAGAGGGAGAGGCCGGGCTGTGATGTGGTCCCATTGGAAGCTTTAGCCAACTCTGAAGGGAGTTCTAAAGATGGATGATTTTTTGGAGTTGTCCCCAGTATTGTGAAGGACCTGGGCCCTTGTATCACACTTCATGTTTGGGGATGTGGCTATCTTGGGAAAGGGCATGACCTGAAAGGTGCTGTCATCTGGGATAATTCCTAAAGAGGGCGTATCTGCTGGTTGTATTCCTGGCAGCTGAAATAATAATTTATCCCTTCCTTTAAGGGGAACTTGTGCTAACATGGCATCCACCACATATTAAGTGGTTATTACTATTAAAGACATAAATAAAGCAATACAGGAGCTATGATAAGAGCGAACTTAATTGTACCTCTGAAATGCCAAAAGAAAATACATTGAAATCTGACTCTTGAAATCCAATTAGGACTTTTAGGGCAGAAGGCATTGCAGGCAGAGGGATTATGCTGGTCCTCATACACAGGACAAGGTAATAATACTAGTTTTTGTGTTTGGGGATTTCTAAATGGAAGAGCAGGTACAAACATCAACTGAACATCTGTAGTAGGCACTTAGGTGCAGTAGGTCATTTCATGCTCTTAGCAACTTTGCAAATAAGTTATTGCCATATCTATGTTGCCATAGATGATAAAACAGAGGTTAAGAGAGGTATAGGCATTCTCCCAGTGGTCACATAGCTATTAATAGTAACTGGTGAAGTGAGTTTTCCTGAGGTCTGCTTGGCTCCAAAGTCAGTGCTTTTTCAACTATTATGCAATTTTCCTGTTCTAACCTTAGTTTTTAGTAGTAGTACCTGTTTTGTGGTTTGCTCTTAAGAAATCAACTGATTTTAATAAACCTTTGAACAATACTCACAAGCATCAAGAGAACCGTAAGTTCTGCCAATACATTCATCTGCAATCTTGAAGTGAACAGTGACCAACAAGTATTTTTCAGTAGCTGTGTTATTTTATGCTTCTCAACAAAATGTTCTATATGCTTGGAAATTAGAAAGATATGCGCTTGCATTGAATAAAGTCTATACTTCACAGAATCACTAAAATATTCTACTCTAAAAATACAACACTGATTACCTGAATTATCTAGTCTTCGAAAACTCCTTGTCATCACTAACTACAGAGTACTTACCTGGATTAGGGTGCTTGGCGAAAGACTGGGTCAGAGTGTCAAACGACATGGCTCCTTTGCTTAACACTCCTCATTGCTTTTCATTTTTCTATAGCTAGCAGCAGTACCCAAAGAGGGGAATATATAAACCCCAGGAGATTTTACAGACAATCTATTGTGCAAAGAAAAAAATAAGTTTGTTTTTCAGTATTGCTCTTTGAAAATATTTATTGTTGTGTATGCTTCATAATGTGTATGATACATTAATACTATACATATATTAGAGGTGTATACACAGAACAGTTTAACTGACACAATAAAAACATTTGCAATAAAATTCTGGCACGCTACTACATGGATGATCATCAAAGACATTGTGCTAACTAAAATAAGCTAGGCACAAAAGGACAAACACTATGTGATTCTACTTACATATGGTACATAGAATAATCAAATTCATAGGGACAAAAAGTAGAATGGTGGTTTCCAGGGGTTGGGGGAAGCAGGAAATGGGGAGTTATTGTTTAATGGATAGAATTTCAATTTGGGAAGATGAAAAAGTTCTAATGATGGCACAATAATGTGAATGTATTTAATGCTACTGAACTGTTTACTTAAAAGTAGTTAACATGGTAAATTTTATGTCATGAATATTTTACCACAATAAAAAATAATTAAAACGTTTGGTGGCCCCTGGTTTGCAGCATTAAAATGGGCTGTAAGGCTTTTCCCAATTTGACTCTGTCTCATCTCTGGCCTGGAGGACAGTGTTACTTTTGTCAATGAAAAGAGTCAAACTCTGTGAAATATTTGAAGATATTTATTCTGAGCCAAATATGAGTGGCCAATGACCTATAACGCAGTCCTCAGGAGATCCCGAGAACATGTGCCCAAGGTGGTCAGCCTACAACTTGGTTTTATACATTTTAAGCTTGGGTCAGGAAAGGTGGGACAACTGGGGGCTTCCAGGTCATAGGCAGATTCAAAGATTTTCTGGTTGGCAATTGGTTAAGTTATTATCTAAAGACCTGGAATCAATAGAAAGGAATGTCAGAGTTAAGATAAGGGGTTGTGGAGACCAAGGTTTTATCATACAAATGAAGATCCCAGGTAGCAGGCTTCAGAGAGAATAGACTGTAAATGTTTCTTACCAGATTTAAACAATCTGTTCTGTGGGTCTTCAGATCAGTTTTAATGTTAATGCTGGTCAGCTGTGTCTGAATTCGAACAGGGATGAGGGAATAATGAGGCATATCCAACTCCCCTTTCTCATCATGGCCTGAACTAGTTTTCCAGTTTAACTTTGCAGTGCCCTTGGCCAAGAGGATGGGTTTATTCCGATGGTTGGGGAGCTTAGAATTTTATTTTGGTTTCCATCATGCAGAACAGTTCTACTTTGGACTGGTATGACTTGATTAGGAGGGCTCACCCCCATCCCAGTTGTTTTATAAACCCTGACTCATCTTTCTATGTCTAACTTTCTCAGTCATTACCCCTAAAGGATATTCACATCTCACACCCTCTCTATATGTCACATAGTTGGTATTTACATGGCAATGTCTCTCTCACTCAGTTGAACTTCTTGAAGACAGGCATATTTATATCTACAGTGCCTAGAAAAAGTTGGTATGTACTAAATTACTATGTTTGTTGAGTTAATGAGTGAGTAAATGAATACATGAATAAACAATCAATGGATGGTGTGGCAGTTGTGCGGTGAAAGTCCTGGTGAATAAAGGAGGCCCTTCTCCATGGCTCATTCCATCTCAGCCAGCTCTTGATTACCTCTTCTCTGGCTTCAGGGTCACAGCACCTGGTTATGAATCTAACTCAGCCGAAGGAATTATTTATCCATTTTTCTCATGTCTCTCATTTCTCTTCTCTATACTATGTTCTGTTGAATCATCCTTTAAAATTCTGCCATCATTAGCAAGGGCATTAAAAAAATCACATCTACCCATGTACTGGAGAACTGATAAGTTATTCCTCTGACCATAATATCACATTTTCATAACCAGATATAGATATAGAAATTAAATTATTTTTGTTCTGAGATAATCAAACATTCTAAGTAGAGTGATTTTCTCATTTCCTTCTTTCTGTTAACCAGATCTATACATCTAAAACTATAAATAGCATGTTTGAAATACTCAGCGTTTGAAGAGCTTGTTAATGCCACTCCAATCAGACATTTAGGATTGTCATTGTGTTACAATGGTGCTACTGTTTTTAAACTATTGAAAACTTTACTAAATATTTTTTAAATACTGCAATTATAATCTCATAGTATGCTTTTGCTTCTTTATTATGAGCATTTCTGCATAGAAGTAAAATATTAAGATGTAAAATTACATTGCTTTTAATAAACGAATCCTTGGAAAAAAAGCAGAACAACTCTGAGAAACATGAAGCTTCATTAAATTGCAGTTGTCAGCAAAAATTTTTAAGTGTTTTTTTTTATATATAGAATATAAGAATCATACAATTGTAGTTAGATTTTTCTTTCAGTGAATCATAAATCAAATAAGATTTTGGAATGGGTTAAATCTATAAGAAAAGCTCAAATTCTATATCTTTTTTGCTATGCGTTCTTATAAGTGTGTGCAAACGAAAAACAAAAAAAATTCAAATCATAATTTGATCTTATTTTCAAAATATCCTTTTCCACATTTATATATTTATGTTCAAACCCTGATGACCTTTTCTGCCCTCATATTACCTCATGTGTAGTAAAGAGTTGTTAATATATTCACTGTGTATACTATATGCATATATAATACACACTTATGAAAAATATATGTGTGTATATACATACACTGATGCATCAATCACTGTTTTGTATATGGTGTTTGGAACCTGTGACCTGCAATAATTGACTAAGTTGAACTAAAAGAGTCTGTTTCAATTGGTTGAAAGGAAAACTAACCCTGTTTCTTATTTTTCTAAAATGGGTAAAAAATGGAGAATCATATTCCTCTACATCTAAACCTATATAAAAGTTTTAGTGATAAAAAGTGGTGTGGGGAAGCAAGAATGTTCTGATAATTTTCCCAGAAATTATTTCAAACTTACCTTTACCTTGAATTCATGCAGTACTGGAAGAAAAAACAACACAAAACAAAATAATGATAGGATCAGCCTTCACTACTGTACCATGACTTGCTTCTCTTTAAGTTTCTGCTCAAAAATCACCTTAGTAATGAGGTCTTCTTGACCTCTTTCTATACAATAGTAACCACCAGCAGCACCTGCTTTATTTTTCTTCATAGTGCCTTGTCACTCACTATCTGGTAGCTATATGTTTCCTTATTAATTGGTTTATTGTTTCTCTTCTATCATTAAAATTTAAGTTTCATAAGGGCTGAAGTTTTCCTCTTTTTTTTTTTTTTTTTTTTCATTGCTCTATTGCTAGCATCTAGAACAGGATTTCCCAATATTTATACTACTAATTCTTTGTTGTGGGGAGTGGTCCTGTGCATTGTACGATATTAGCAGAAGCATGACTACCAGGTGCTGGTAGCCACCCTTGACCCCAGCTGTGAGAACCAAAAAACGACTCCAAACCTTGCCAAACATCCTCTGGGGTGGGGGAGATGTACAATTGCCAGATTAAGAACCACAGGTCTAGAACAATGCATGGCACAATGAACACTCAATAAATATTAGCTGAATGAAAGAACAAATGGATAAAAGCAGTATTTCTTATCCAGCCAAAATTTTGCATTCTCAATAATAGAACAATCACAAGAGAATAATTGAATACAGGGAGGCCTTTATCAAGTCAAGGTTCCCTTCTATTCAGGGCTCAGAATCTTCCCGTTTTCACTCATCTTCTGCTAAAGACTTTAAATAAAAACATTTTCGGAAGCACTCCTTTATTTAACTACTAATTGCTCTGTCTGTGCTATGCTGGTCACTGTTGGAGCCTGTAAATTCAAACCAATGCCACTTAAGTATTTTTCAAGACACATAAGCTTTGTTTAATTCCTTTTTGAAATCCACTAATCTACTTTCTGTGCCAATTAGCAGTCAGAGGAAATAAATCACATGCCCTTCCAATGAGGATAAAATATTCCCAGCCCCAATGTTTGAGCTTTCAAATTCAGAGTTGCGGAGGGTCTGTTCCTCTACATTTTCACTTAATACTTCACTGGCTCCTCTCCAAACCCTGTCTGACATGCAATTATTTTCAACCTATTTCACAGAAGGCTGCTCCATTCATCTTTCTGTGGGTCATATTTCCATTGAAACTGATTTTAAAAGATAAAAGATTTTACTGTGTGAAACTTATGTCGGTAGGGTTCAATGCAATGCTAAGCCAAGGTTTTCTTGGGTTTATGGGGGCAGATATGAAATTGGCAGCAGGGAGAGGGATGAAAGAACATTTATAGTCATATCTGGAGGTTTCATAATGATCTGTCTGGAATAAAACCGTAGATTGAATTATGGGTGGGTGTTTGCACTATATTGGGTAGAAAGGGAATTGGACTGATAGAGGCAGGGAGGGAGTGTTGGTCAGAAGTTCTGAACTCAATTTCTGGCTTTGTTACTTGAGGTAGAAGACTTACTCTCTCTAGAAATTAGCTTCCTTTTTTAATATAATGAGATAGAGCTGAGCAGAACTTATCACCTTATCTCCTCTGCCTGCTCTTTTCCCATTGTTCCGTATTTCTTTAAATGGCACGGTGACCCAGTTAACAAGTCAGGAATCTGAGAGTCAGCTTTGACTTCTCCTTTACCCTCTGCATTGATTACTCACCAGTTCATGCTAATTTCACCTCTTGAATTTCTCTTGATCTGTTCAGTTCTTTCTATCTTCTTGGCAATTAGACTAAGCTTAACTCCCTCCTTCTTTCCCCTAGTGACTAGACTGTCCAGGCGAAGAGCCACTTCAATACTCACAGGCTTGCTCCTCCCCCTTCCCTCCCAAATCTAGTTCTGTGGAGGCCAAAGTGATCTTGCTAAGAGAATCTAATCATGCCCCTCATTTATTAAAAAATTCCTCATTGTCGAGATCTGTCTCCTGAGAATTTCTCTAGACTCATCCCCTTTTCACAACCTCTATCACTTGTACTTCATCTGCCCTGAGCTGTTTTCACATCTTTTGTTTTGCCCCAAGCCTTTAAATACACTATTTCTTTTGCTCATGTCACTTTTCTATCTCTCTTCACCTTGTGCTGCCTCTTTCAGATTTCAACCGTGTCATTTCTCCAGTAGGACTGACGTCCAGGCTGTGCTATGCTTGCATGAGTCACAGGTTATTATAATTATATTTGTACTACGGTTTTAATTTTTTTAAATTTTTGTAGGTACATAGCAGATGCATATATTTATGGGTTACATGAGATATTTTGATACAGGCATGCAAGGCATAGTAATTCCATCAGGATAAATCACCTCAAGCATTTATCCTTTGTGTTACAAATAATCTAATTAAACTCTCTAGATATTTTGAAACGTACAATTAAATTAGTTTTTATTATAGTCACCCTATTGTGCTATCAAATACTGGGCCTTACTTATTCTTTCTGTTTTTTTGTACCCATTAGTCATCCCCCTTTCCTCCACTATCTCCCCCAAACTACCCTTCCCAGCCTCCAGCAGCCATCTTCTTTTTTTTTTGAGATGGAATTTCGCTCTTGTTCCCCAGGCTGGAGTGCAAATGGCGCGATCTCGGCTCACCGCAACCTCTACCTCCTGGGTTCAAGCCATTCTCCTACCTCAGCCTCCTGAGTAGCTGGGCTTACAGGCATGCACCACGACACCCGGCTAATTTTGTATTTTTAGTAGAGACAGGATTTCTCCATGTTGGTCAGACTGGTCCTTAGGTGATCCTCCTGCTCTGGCCTCTGAAAGTGCTGAGATTGCGCACCTGGCCTGCCATCCTTTTATGATCTGTCTTCATGAGTTCAATTGTTTTAATTTTTAGCATCCACAGATAAGTGAGAACATACAAAGTTTGTCTTTCTGTGCCTGACTTATTTCACTTAACATAATGGCCTCCAGTTCCATCCATGTTGTTGCAAATGATGGGATATTATTCTTTTTATGGCTGAATAGTAAGTACTCCATTTATACCAGTTTTTAAATACTGACCAATATTTTAAAATGCAAGGTGATTTGTTTGCAGAATCTTTCTGGAATAACTCTTAATCTTTTAAATTTGTCTCACTCAACTCCTAATATAACAGCAGTGCTTTGGCAACTTGACTTTATAAAATTATTTCAAAACATCAAAGCAGTTTTCACAGAAACATACACATGCTATTTTACTCTCATATTTCATCAATTTATGTAAGTTTAGTTAAAGTAATATAATTACAAAGAAGTACAACTGGCATAATGAGGTCAGTTGTTGAACACAATTAAATCTTGAAAAATATACCCCTTGATTGTTAAGTGGAGAAGTACATAGACATCAGTTTGTGTATTTTAGGGAGAGAATGGAAAAATGTTGATTTATCTCATGACTTTAATACTCTGTCTTTACTTCTAGATTATACATATCTTGATGATAAGAGCTGTTATTTATTCATTATAGTATACACAACACAAAGCACAATATCAACTCAATAACCAATATGTAATTTAAAAAATTAATATTAAATTATATATAAGGTTTTTAAGCTCCAAAGACAATGGGATTTTAAAATTGTTAGCTTCAAATTCTAATATTCTTTGATTTGTATGTAATCATAAACATATTTGTGTTGTGATGAAATTATATATTAGTTAATGGCCAGGTTCTTATGTTGTATTATCTTTGTGTTCTCCACAGTCAAATGACTGTGAAAGTTGCTCAATAAGTATGTATTGAATGCTGTATGTGTGCCTGCCTGGTTGGTTGTTGGGAGTATGAGAATGTTCCAACATTCTCAAGGTATGTCTTTATTAGCAGCATGAGAACAGACTAACACATACTGCATTTTGTTTATAAAAATGCATATTCCTGAAAATTATTTTTAGGGCGAGGGCAAGTGTTGTTAAGTAAGGCATTAAACAAAACCTTAAGCTTGGTATATGAAATTATTCACTACAACTATTCTTTACTAAGAGATCAGTAAGATTTCAATACAATTAAGAAAATCTAAATTCAGGATTATTTATTGGTAGTTATTGAAAAATAATATCAGAGGGGAAACTTAATCTAAGTAAACAATGACTTAGAATTTTAAAAGTAATAATAAGTTGTGTACTTTAGTAGGACACAGCTATTTAATAATCTCCTTGCCCATTAAACTTGTTTGAGAAGCACATTTTCAGTGAATTCTCAGCAACTTATTTGCATTGGTGATTTAGCTTTGGGGTAAATGGGAGAGATTCAGATTTTTAAAATTCAGATGTTATTACATTATGCCAAACAACATGCAAGGGCTGTATCCCTAGCTCATTTGAATTCAGCATGAATAATAGCAGTGCACATTAGGCCTGGTGTTGAACTGACTTCGTAGCAGTCTTTGCTGTTTTTGCTTTTCCCAGCCAAGGAGGGCAATTTCCTGATAGATGCTCAATTTCCCCTCTTGCCCTTGGAACATTTCCAAGGAAAAGTAAAAGAGGGAAAGCAGGTGCAGCCATTCAGAACCAGATACAGAATAATGGCAAGTAAATCATGGTCATAAAAACAATGACTGACATTTTTTGAGAGGTTTCTGGTGTGTCAGACATTGAGTTAAGCAATTTTCACGCTTTATCTCACTTCTCACAACCTCCTAGCAGTGAGCAGTGGTTAACATCCAGGTTCAGGAGCCAGACTGGCTCAGGTTTGAATCCTGGCCTGCTGCTTTCACTAGTGTGACCTTGGGCAAACTACTTAACCTCTGTGTGTGTCAGCTTCTGCATGTGTAAAAGGAAGGGAATATATATACATCTTACTGTGTTTTTGTGAAGACTGAAGAGCAAATGCAAAATAAACTCAGTGTTTGCACTCAAAAATGTTAGCTTTTATCATCATTAATATAATTATTATTTTTATTCTCCTTCTACAGTGAAGCAATTTCGTGAAGCCAGATGACTTGGTCCAGGTCACACAGGAAGTGGGTGTCATTGCCAGAGCTGAACTCTGTGCCTCTCTGTCCAGCAAAATTCCATTACATAGAACATAATGTACCATGATCACAACAGTTCCAGGCAGGGAGTGAAGGGAGAGAGCCCAGACTTCAGAGCTAAGCACATAAAGTTTGAATCCCAGCTCTTCTGTATATTCTGTGAATCACTGGATATATTTACATACACTCACTGTATTCAGTTTCATCTCTAAAATTAGCGTAATATCCCATTTTTAGAGTTGTGAGAAAGATCATAAATAATGCATATTTTAAAACTGGTAAATAAAAGTTCTTGAAACTGGTTGCTCTTATTATAGGCTTTCACAATACATTATAATCAAATATAATTGCAGTACTACTGTATAATGCTTTAATATCAAAAATAATTTGGGGGAATATACACATTTATAAACAAAATGCAGTATGTATTAGCCTGTTCTCATGCTGCTGATAAAGACATACCTGAGACTGGGTAATTTATAAAGGAAAGAGGTTTAATTGACTCAGAGTTCCGCAGGGCTGGGGAGGCCTCAGGAAACTTACAATCATGGCAGAAGAGGAAGCAAACACATCCTTCTCATAGCGACAGGAAGGGGAACTATGAGTGAAGAGGGGGTAAAAGTCCCTTGTAAAACCATCAGATCTTGTGAGAACTCACTTACTGTCCAAGAATAGCAGCCTAGGGGTAACCATCCTTATGGTTCAATTACCTCCCACCAGGTCCCTCCCATGACACGTAGGGATTATGGGATCTACAGTTCAACATGAGATTTGGGTGGGGACACAGCCAAACCATATTGTGGTATATATACACAATGGAGTATCATCAGCCTTAAAAGGAAAGGAAATTCTGATAACTTGATACAACATCAATGAACCATGAGGAAAATGATACAACACAGAACCTTGAGTACATTCTGCTAACTGAAATAAGCCAGACACAAAATAACAAATATTGTATGACTCTACTTATATGAGGTACATAGTAGTCAAATTCATAGAGACAAAAAGCAGAATGATGGTTGCTAGGGGCTGGAGGGAGGAAGAAATGCATGAGTATCGTTTAATAGGTATAAAATTTGTTTAGAAAGATGAAAACATTCTGGAGATGTTTGGTGGTAATGGGTTGCCCAACAATGTGAATGCATTTAATGCCTCTGAACTGCACACTTAAATATGGTTAACATGGTACATTATATGTCATGTATATTTTACTACAATGAAAAAGAGAAAAAATAATATATCCATCTATAGGAGGAAAATTTTGCTATTAAAATTATTGAAATGAGAATTGCAGTCCTAAAATGAACTCATGCCTTTTTTTTTTTTTTTTTTTTTTTTTTTTTTT
>NW_016825275.1:458662-501370 GCF_001698545.2 Rhinopithecus bieti | reverse complement strand
GATTGAAGGTAACTATTTTGTGAGAGATAGTTATCTGTAAAGTGATGCTATTAATACCTACTTCAAAGGGTTTTGTGCAGAGTAAATAAGCTAAAGATTGGAAACCTGCTATCTGTCCCCAAGATGGGAACTGCTATTTTTTCTTAAAACCTTTCCTTTTTTTTTTTTTTTTTTTTTTTTTTTTTTTTTCTGAGATGGAGTCTCGCTCTGTCACCCAGACTGGAGTGCAATGGCGCGATCTTGTTTCACTGCAATCTCTGCCTCGTGGGTTCCAGTGATTCTCCTGCCTCAGCCTCCCAAGTAGCTGGGATTGCAGGCACCCACGACCATGCCCAGCTAATTTTTTGTATTTTTAGTAGAGACAAGATTTCACTGTGTTGGCCAGGCTGGTCTCAAACTCCTGACCTCAGGTGATCAGCCTGCCTTGGCCTCCCAAAATGCTGGGATTACAGGCATGAGTCACCGTGCCCTGCCTGCTCATGCCTCTTTAGGAAGATTTTTGATCTTTTGTGTTGAATTCCTCCAGTAAGTGACTTCAGTCTTTATATTTCATAATAGTGAGAAGGAGTACATGACTATTCTTACCCACACATATGTTCCTATTCGAATTGGCAGATGAGTATTCATCAATGTAGATACTATTCTAACAATACTGTCAGATGAGAAATAATATTGTTGTGACACCAAGGGAACATTTTTATTATACACATTACCTTGAAATAACATTTTTGCCAGGAAATTTGATGCAGCATACATATGGCGCCTGATAGAAAGAAGCCAGGTGAAAGTACATTAGTCCTGTGTGCTGCACATGATATATAGTCAAACAGCCTATGAGATAGAAGGATATCATTAACTATGAAGGTCATTTCATCACCAGTATAATGTTTGGAACAAAGATGTATTCAGTAATGCTGTTTACTCTATTTATACTTCAACTCCTCGTCTTTATAAACCTACCTTTCTATGTGATTTTTAAAACTCCCAGAATACTTTTTTTAAGAAGAGAAGATCTGTCTTTTTTAAACTGCCTTGCACTCCAAATTCAAATCAAAACCATTATGAATTTTAAAACATGACTTCTTCTGACATTGGAACTTTTCTTTTTTTCCAATTACTACTATAACTGTTAAAATTTTGGAAAAATATTTTAGTATGCCCAGGAAGCCTTGCTATGTCTATTCTATTTGCATTTGTTTCATAGTCTCATTAGGTTCATTTTCCCCCTAATTTTTCATTTGTGGTAAAATGCACATAACAACATTTACCATTTTAGCCACTTTAAAGTGTACAGTTCTGTGGCATTAAATGCATTCATAGTGTTCTGCAGCCCTCACCACCACCTCCAGCACTCTTTTCATCTTGCAAAAGTGAAACTCTGTAACTATTAAACAATAACTGTCTCTTCTCTCCCATCCTCAGCCCTGGGCAACCATCTCCATTTTCCTTTTCTATGATTTTGACTATTCTAAGTACCTCATACAGGTGGGATCTTATGTATTTGCCCTTTGTGCCTGGCTTATTTTACTTGCCACAATGTCCTTAAGGTTCATCCAGGTTATGACATATGTCATAATTCCCTTTCTTTTTAACGTTGAATAATATTCCATTTTCTGAATATTCCACATTTTGCTCATCTATTTATCCATTAAGGGATACTTGGGTTGCTTCTGTGTTTTAGCTACTGTGAATAATGCAATCCTACCAACAATGCTCGAGAATTCCAATTCCAGTTTCTCCGCATCCTTGCCAACACTTCTGGCTTATTTTTTAAAATATATTAGCCATCCTAATGGGTGCAAAGTGGTATCTCACTGTAGTTATGATTTGCTTTTCCCTTATTATTAGTGATGCTGAGCATCTTTTCATATGCTGATGGGCCCTTTGTATATTTTCTTTGGAGAAAAGTCTATTCAAGTGCTTTGCTCATTTTTTATTCAGGTTGTTTATTTTGTTGTTGTTGTTGTTGAGTTTTGGAGCTCTTTCTACATTCTGGATATTAATCTCTTATCAGATATACAAATATTTTCTCCTATGCTGTAAATTGCTCTTTTGTTTTGTTGATAGTGTCTTCTGATGCACAAACTTTAAAATTTTCACTTTAAATAAACTGAAAGTCCAACTTTTCTGTTTCTTCTTTTGTTGCCTGAGCCTTTGTCATATCCAAGAAATTACTGCCAAATTCAATATCATGACATTTCTGCCCTATGTTTTCCTTTACGAGTTTTATATTTTTAGATTTCTGATTCATTCTGAGTTAATTTTGTATATGGTGTTAGATAAGGGTCTAACTTCATTCTTTTGCATTCAAATATCCAATTTTCCCAGCACTATGTGTTGAAAAGATTGTCTTTTCCCCATAAAATAGTCTTGTCACCCTTGTAAAATATAATTTGACCATATATGCAAGGATTTATTTCTGGTTCTTTATTCTGTTTCATTAGTCTGTATTTATGCCAGTACCACAATGTGTTGATTTACTGTAACTTTGTAGTAAGTTTTGAAATCAGGAAGTACGAGTTCCTCCAGCTTTATTCTTCTTTTTCAAGATTGTTTTGGCCTGTTGTTGTCCCTTATGATGCCATATGATTTTTAGGATGGGTTTTTTTTTATTTCTGCAAAAATATTTGGAATTTTGATAAAGATTACATCAAATCTGTAAATCACTTTGGGTAGTATTGACATCTTAACAATATTAAGTCTTTCCATCCATGAACATATCTTCTCATTTATTTATATCTTTAATTTCTTTTAATAATATTTTGTAGTTTGCATTGTACAAGTCTTTCTCCTCTTTGATTGGGTTAATTCATAAGCGTTTCATTCTTTTTGATGCTATTGTGAATGGATACACTTTCTTAATATTTTTCAGATTGTTCATTGCTACTGTATAGAAGAAATGCAACTGATTTTTGTGTGTTGACTTTATATTCTGCTATTTTACTGAATTTATTAGTTCCAACAACTTTTGGGGGGAACATTTAGTTTTTCACACATAAGATCATACAATTTTAGAACAGAGAGAATTTTACTTCTTTTTTTCCACTTTGGGTGCCTTTATCTCTTTTTTTTGCCTAATTGCTCCAGCTAGAATTTTCAGTACTATGTTGAAAAGAAGTGGCAAAGGCTGGGTGCAGTGGCTCACACCTGTAATCCTAGCACTTTGGGAGGCCTAGGTGGGTGGATCCCGGGGTCAGGAGTTCAAGACCAGCCTGACCAACATAGTGAAACCCCATTTCTACTAAAGATACAAAAACAAAAACAAAAAATTAACCATGCATGGTGGTAGGCACCTGTAATCCCAGCTACTTGGAGGCTGAGGCAGGAAAATCGCTTGATCCCATGTGGCAGAGATTGTAGTGAGGTGAGATGGTGCCATTGCACTCCCACCTGGGTGACAAGGCAAAACTCTGTCTCAAAAAAATAATAATAATAAAGAAAAAGAAGTGGCAAGAGCAGGCATCCTTGTCTTGTTTGTGATCTTAGAAGAGAAGCCTTCAGTTTTTCACCATTGAGTATTATGTTCACTGTGAATTTTTTATATATGGCTTTTATTATGTTAAGGCAGTTTCTTTCTATCCCTTGTCTGTTGGATTAAATTTTATTTTTATTTCAATAGCTTTTGGGGTACAAGTCGTTTTTGGTTACATAGGTTGATTATATAATAGTGAATTCTGACATTTTAGTGCACCTATCACCTGAGTAATGTATGTTGTATCCAATATGTAGTTTTGTATTCCATATAGAATAATGGCCTCCAGCTGCATCCAGGTTGCTGCAAAAGACATTATTTCATTCTTTTTATGGCTATATTCCATAGCACGCATATATATAACATATTTTCTGTATCCACTCATTGGTTAGTGGGCACTTAAATTGGCTTCATATCCTTGCAATTGTGAATTGTGCTGCAAAAAATATACATGTACATGTGTCTTTTTCATATAATGACTTCTTTCCTTTGGGTAGATATCCAGTAGTGGGATGGCTGGATCGAATGGTAGATCTACTTGTAGTTCTTTAAGGAATATCCATACTATTTTTCACAGAGGTTGTATGCATTTACATTCCTACCAGCAGAATAGAAGCATTCTCCTTTCATCACAACTACATCAACATCTATCATTTTTTGACTTTTTGATAATAGTCATTCTTACTGGAGTAAGGTGGTATCCCATTGTGGTTTTAATTTGCATTTCCCTAACAATTAGCAATGTTGAGCATTTTTTCGTGTTTGTGGGCCATTTGTATATTTTCTTTTGAGAAATGTCTATTTATGTCCTTTGCCCACTTTTTGATGGGGTTGTTTTTTTCTTAATTTGTTTGAGTTCTGTGTAGATTCTGGATATTAGTCCTTTGTCAGAGGCATAGTTTAAAAATATTTTCTCCACTCTGGATTGTCTTTTATTCTGATGATTATTTCTTTTGCTGTGCAGACTCTTTTTAGTTTAATCAGGTCTCATTTATTTATTTTTGCTTTTTTTCCATTTGCTTTTAGGGTTTTAGTCATAAATACTTCACCTAGGCCAATGTCCAGAAGAGTTTTTTCAAAGTTATCTTCTAGAATTTGTATGCTTTCAGTCCTAGATTCAAGTCTTTGATCCATCTTGAGTTTATTTTTGTATAAGGTGAGAGATAGGGATCCAGTTTCATTCTTCTACATGTGGATCTCTAGTTTTCCCAGCATCATTTATTAAATAGGGGTTCCTTTTCCCAATTGACATTTTTGTATGCTTTGTTGAAGATCAGCTGTTTATAAGTATTTGACTTTATTTCTGGGTTCTCTATTCTGTTCCCATAGTCTATCTGCCTCCTTTTGTGAGTACCATGTTGTTTTGGTAACTACAGCCTTGTAGTGTAACTTAAAGTCCAATAATATGATGTCTCCAGATTTGTTCTTTTTGTTTAGGATCACTTTAGCTATTTGGGGCTTTTTTGGTTCCATATGAATTTTAGGATTGTTTTTGCTATTTCTGTGAAAAATGATGTTGGTATTTTGATGGGAATTGCATTGAATCTATAGATTGCTTTGGGCAGTATGACCATTTTCACGGAATTGATTCTTCCAATCCATTAGCATGGAATGTGTTTCCATTTGTTTGTGTCATCATGATTTATTTCAGCAGTGTTTTGTAGTTCTCCTTGTAGAGATTTTTCACCTCCTTGGTTAAGTATATTCCTAGTTATTCAATTTTCTTTTTTTTTCTTTTTTCTTTTCTTTCTTTCTTTCTTTCTTTCTTTCTTTCTTTCTTTCTTTCTTTCTTTCTTTCTTTTTTTTTTTGCAGCTGTTGTAAAAGGGATTGAGTTCTTTATTTGATTCTCGGCTTGCTCATTGTTGGTGTATAGCAAGCAGCACTGCTGATATTTGTACTTTACTGAATTTGCTTATTAAATCTAAGAGTCTTTTGAAGGAAAATTTTGGGTTTCCTAGGTATAGAGTCATGTCACCAGAGAGCAGTGAAGTTTGACTTTCTCTTTTCCAAAATGGATCCCCTTATTTCCTTCTCTTACCTGTTTGCTCTGGCTAGGACTTCCAGTACTATGTTGAATAGGAATAGTGAGAGTGGGCTTCCTTGTCTTTTTCCAGTTCACAGGAGGAATTCTTTCAGCTTTTCTTCCTTCAATATGATGTTGGGTTTGTTGAGGGTTTTTATCATAAAGGGATGCTGAATTTTATTGAGCGCTTTTTTTCTGCATCTATTGAGATGATCATATGATTTGTGTTTTTAATTCTGTTTATGTGATGTATCACATATATTGACTTGTGTATGTTTAACCATCTCGGCAACCTGGGGATGAAACATACTTGATCGTGGTGTATTATCTTTTTGATTTGCTGTTAGATTCAGCTAGCTAGTATTTTATTGAGAATTTTGCATCTATCTTCAAAAGAAATATTGGTCTGTAGTTTTCCTTTTTTTGTTATATCCTTTCCTGGTTTTTGTATCAGAGTGATGCTGGCTTCATAGAATGATTTAGGTAAGATTCCCTCTTCCTCTATCTTTTGTAATGGCTTCAGTAGGATTGATGCCAATTTTTCTTTGAACGTCTGATAGAATTCAGCTGTGAATCCATCTGGTCCCGGTTTTTTGTTGTTGTTGCTGTTGTTGTTGTTGGCAAATTTCTTGTTACTTCTCCCGTCTCACTGCTTATTATTGGTCTAATCAGGGTTTCCATTTCTTCCTGACTTTATCTAAGAGAGTTGTATGCTTCCAGGAATTTATCCATTTCCTATAGGTTTTCTAGTTTGTGTGCCTAGCAATGTTCATAGTAATCTCAAATGATCTTTTTTTTTTTCTTCCCCTGTGGTGTCAGTTGTAATGTCTCAATTTCATTTCTAATTGAGCTTATTTGAATCTTCTCTCTTCTTGGTTAATCTTGCTAATGGTCTATCAATTTCGTTTATCTTTTCAAAGAACCAGCTTTTTGTTTCATTGATCTTTTGTATTTTTTTTTGTTTTTTTAATTTCTTTTGGTTCTGCTCCGATCTTTGTTATTCCTCTTCTTCTGCTAGCTTTGGATTTAATTTGTTATTTTTTCCCTAGTTCCTTAAACTGTAACATTAGAATGCCAATTTGTGATCTTTTAGACTTTTTAATGTGGGCATTCAGCACTATAAACTTTCCTTTTAGCATTCCATTTGCTGTATCCCAGGGTTTTGATAACTTGTGTCATTATTATCATTTATTTCAAAGACTATTTAAATTTCTATCTTGTTTTCATCATTAACCTCAAAATCATTCAGGAGCAGATCGTTTAATTTCCACGTATTTGTATAGCTATGAGGGTTCCTTGTGGAGTTAATTTCTAGTTTTATTCCACTGTGGTCTGAAAGATAATTGATATTATTTTGATTTCTCAAAATTTATTGAGACTTGTTTGTGACCTATTGTATGGTCTGTCTTGGAGGCTGTTCCATGTGCTGATGAGAAGAATGTATAGTCTGCAGTTCTTGGGTAGAATGTTCTATAATACCCGTTATGTCCATTTGTTCTAGAATATAAGTTAAGTCTGTTTTTTCTTTGTTGACTTTCTGTCTTGATGATCTGTGTAGTACTGTCAGTGGAGTATTGAATTTTCCCACTATTATTGTGTTGCTGTCTTAGGTCTAGTAGTAATTGTTTTACGAAAATAGGAGCTCCTGTGTAAGGCATATATGAATTTAGAATTATATCTTCCTGTTGAAATTATCCTTTTATCATTATAAAATGACCTTTTTGTCTTTTTCTGTTGTTGCTTTAAAGACTACGTGATCTAAGAATAACTATTCCTGTTCGCTTTGGTTTCCATTTGCATAGAATATCTTTTTCCACTTTTTTACTATGAATTTATATTTATCTTTACGTTTTAGGTAAGTCTCTTGAAGACAGTTTATATTTGGTTTGTGATTTTTGTATCCATTATGCCAGTCTGTATATTTTAAGTGGAGCATTTAGCCATTTACATTTAACATTAATATTGAGATGTGAGGTGCAGTTTCATTTATCATGTCATTGTTACCTAGATACTTTCAGTTTTTCTCATTGTGTTACTGTTTTATAGGCCCTGTGGATTTTATGCTGTCAAGAAGTTCTATTTTGGTGCATATCAAGCCTGGGTGTTGTTGGTGTATAGGAATGTTAGTGGGGTTTTTTGGTATGTTGATTTTGTATCCTGAAACTTTGTTGAATTTTTTCATCAGCTGAAGGAGCATTTGGGCCATGACTATGGGGTTTCCTAGATACAGAGTCATGTCATCTGCAAACAGGAATACTTTGACTATTTTGATCCCCTTTCTTTCTTTCTGTTGCCTGATTGTTCTGGCCAGTATTTCCAATACTATGTTGAGTAAGAGTGGTGAGAGCGGGCATTCTTGTCTTGTGCCAGTTTTTAAGGGAAATGCTCTCAGCTTTTGCCTATTTAGTATGTTGTTGGCTGTGGGTTTGTCATAGATGGCTCTTATTAGTTTAAGATATGTTCCTTCAATACCTAGTTCATTGAGAGTTTTTAACATGAAGGGATATTGAACTGTATCAAAAGCCTTTTCTGCATCTGTTGAGATGATCATGTGGTTTTTGTCTTTAGTTCTGTTTATGAGATGAGTCACGATTACTGATTTGCATATGTTGAACCAACCTTGCATCCCAGGGATGAAGCCTACTTGATTGTGATGAATTAGCTTTTTGATGTGCTGCTGGATTTGGTTTCTCAGTATTCTGTTGAGGATTTTTGCATCGATGTTCGCCACGGATATTGGCCTGAAGTTTTCTTTATTTGTTGTGTCTCTGCCAGTCTTTGGTATCAGGATGATGCTGGCCTCATAGAAGGAGTTGGGGAGGAGTTCTTCCTCCTCAATTTTTTGGAACAGATTCAGTAGGAATGATATCAACTTTTATTCATACCTGTGGTTGAATTTGGCTGTGAATCCCTCTGGTACTGAGCTTCTTTTGGTTGGTAAGCTATTTACTACTTATTCAGTTTTGGAGCTCATTATTGGTCTGTTCAGAAATTGAATTTCTTCCTGGTTCAGTTTTGGGAGGGTGTATATGTCCAGGAATTTATCCATTTCTTCTAGATTTTCTGGTTTGTGTGCATAGTGTGTTCAGAATAGTTTCTGATGATTGTATTTCTGTGAGGTAGGTGGTATTACCTCTTTTGTCATTGCCAGTTGTGTTCATTTGGATCTTTTCTCTTTTCTTCTTTATTAGTCTGTCTAGCAATATATCTTATAATTTTTTCAAAAAAAAAACCAGATCTTGGATTCACTGATCTTTTGAATGGTTTTCATGTCTTGATCTTCTTCTATTCAGCTCTGATTTTGATTAGTTTGTGTCATCTGCTAGCTTTGAGGTTGGTTTGCTCTTCCTTCTTTAC
Organism: Rhinopithecus bieti; assembly: GCF_001698545.2. NCBI lineage: Eukaryota > Metazoa > Chordata > Mammalia > Primates > Cercopithecidae > Rhinopithecus > Rhinopithecus bieti. The sequence goes on along the minus strand of NW_016825275.1, from coordinate 492,517 downwards.
TTCTTTTATTTGTGATGTTAAGTTGTTAAACTGAGATATTTCTAACTTTTCGATGTGGGCATTTAGTGCTATATATTTCCCTCTTAACACTACCTTAGCTGTGTCCCAGAGATTCTGGTATGTTGTGTCTTTGTTTTCATAGGTTTCAATGAACTCCTTGATTTCTCCCTTAATTTCATTATTTACCCAAAAGTCATTCATGAACAGGTTATTTCATTTCCATGTAATTGTGTGGTTCTGGGCAATTTTCTTACTCTTTAATTCTAATTACATTGTACTATGGTCTGAGGGAGTGGTTGGTATGATTTTCAGGGGTTTTTGTGCATTTGCTGAGCATAATTATATGTCTGATTGTGTGGTTGATTTCAGAGTATGGGCCATGTGGCAATGAGAAGAATGTATATTCTGTTTTTCCTGTTTGTTTCTTTGTTTTTTTGAGACAGAGTCTTACTCTGTTGCCCAGGCTGGAGTGCAGTGGCATTACTTCAGTTCACTACAACCTCCACTTCCCTGGTTCAAGCAATTCTCCTGCCTCAGCCTCCCGAGTAGCTGGGAGTACAGGTGACCACCACCACGCCCGGCTAGTTTTTGTGTTTTTAGTAGAGGTGGGGTTTCACTGTGTTGGTCAAGCTGGTCTCAAACTCCTGACCTCAAATGATCCACCAACCTTGGCGTCCCAAACTGCTGGGATTACAGGCATGAGCCACCAAGTCTGGCCTATTCTGTTGTTTTTTGGTGGAGAGTTCTGTAGAGGTCTAGAGGGTATAATAGAAACTGTAAGGAAGAAGCATTATTCGAAGTACTCCTTGCCTGTTTAACTCACTCCTCCTGCAGGAATAGTTGGGGGCCAAGAACAAGTCCCGGTGCACCATAGCCCCATGCAGGATTCCCAGCTTTCTCTGCCTTAAACCAGCATCTGTGGCTTCCTTCTGTCCCCTCTCAATGCCTTTTCTTTGAAGATTTACTAGGAGTGCACCAGTCTTCCCAGTGTTTTGGTCACTTGGTGGGATATGTTCCTCCTGCTTGCATGTAGTTGGCCATCTTGGAATGAACTCAGGATTAGCATCTTTCAAAAATTCTGAAAAGCTCCCAGCTTTTAGCACTTCAAATAATGCCCTTCCTTACATTCTCGATTATACCCTCTAGATCTCCAAGTAAACATTAGTTGTACCTTCTTATTCAATCTTCAACATCTCCTAACCTCTCTCACATATTTTACATGTCTATTGCACTCTGTAAAATTTTCTTGGCTTGTTCATTAATCCCTTTAACTTTGTATAATTTACTATTTAGTTCATTATACAACTCAGGTCTTTATTCAACTTAGTCATTTATTGATTAAACAAAATAATTAAGTTTTAATTATTATAAGCTTTTATTTTCAGATTCTGTATTATCTTTTAAAATCCACTGGATCATTTTTATAGTCTCTTGTTTCTTACTCACAATTTCAAACCATTACTTGTTTTTTAGACCTATTAAATACCCTTTTTATATCTCTAATAATTTCAGTATCTCAAGACTTTGTGGATATAATTATGGTGTGTTTTAGGATTTTTTAAAATCTTGTATTCCTATGGCCGGGGATGGCGGCTCATGCTTGTAATCGCAGCACTTTAGGAGACCGAGGTGGGTAGATCATGAGGTCAGGAGTTCAAGACCAGCCTGGCCAACCCAGTGAAACCTTGTGTCTACTAAAAATACAAAAAATTAGCTGGGTGTGGTAGCGGGTGCCTGTAATCCCAGCTACTCAGGAGGCTGAGGCTGGAGAATCACTTGAACCCAGGAGGCGGAGGTTACAGTGAGCCAAAATCATGCCACTGAACTCCAGCCTGGGCGACAGAGCTAGACGCCGTCTCCAAAAAAAAAAAAAAAATCTCGTATTCCTTGCAATGTGGCTGCAAGGAACAGTTGAAGCCTGACTTGAATTTCTATTCAATTTCATTAAGCTTTGTTCTTAATTTCCTTTATTCTATTTTCTTTTGGCTTATTGTATTTGTATTTTTTTTTTACTTATTTAATTAAGAGTCAAATCATTTTCACTCTTGCTTCTTTTCTTGTATGTGAACTTAAGTTTATAAATTTTCTGTAAGCAGTGCTTTACCTAAATTCCACATTTTAATTTGTAATATTTTTCTTATCCTTATAACAGATATCTTCCATTTACTTTAGTCATTTCTTCTGTGACCCATCAGTTATATTGTAGGAGTAAATATTTTCTTTCTTTTTTTTTTTTTGAGATGGAGTCTCACTCTGTTGCCCAGGCTGGAGTGCAGTGGTCGGATCTCAGCTCACTGCAAGCTCTGCCTCCTGGGTTTATGCCATTCTCCTGCCTCAGCTTCCTGAGTAGGTGGGACTACCGGTGCCCACCACCACGCCCAGCTAGTTTTTTGTATTTTTTTTAGTAGAGATGGGGTTTCACCATGTTAGCCAGGATGGTCTCGATCTCCTGACCTCGTGATCTGCCCATCTCGGCCTCCCAAAGTGCTGGGATTACAAGCTTGAGCCACCGCGCCCGGCCTAAGTAAATATTTTCTATCCTAACAGTCTATTAGTTACTGAGAGTTACGTTTAAAGTATCACTCTTAAGGCTGATTTGTCAAATTCTACCTTCAGCTTTTTCACTTTTTGCTTCTTTTGAAAGCATGTTTTTCGTTTTGAAAGCATGTTATTCAGTACATACCTAATTAGAATTTTCATTTCTTCCTAATGAATGGAACACTTTATCACTAGGTAGTGCCTGCTTTTATTTTTGCCTTAAAGTCTATTTTATCTGTATAAAATAGCTATATCCCACACTTCCTTTAATTAGTATTTGCTCAGTATGTATTCTTTTACTTTCATCTTCCTGTGTGCTTATGCTCTCTACTGTAAATGGCATATAGTTGTTTTTTGAATACAGTTTGATAATATGGTCATTTGAGTTATTATGATTACGTATAGATTTGGATCGACTGCGTTGTACTTGTTTTTCTCTTTCGGTTTTCTCCTTTCTTCTGTTGAATTGCTTTCTTTCCTCTACTAGTTTTGAAATTTCACATGCTATTTTATTATTTTAATGGTTGGCCTTGAAATTTTAGCATATATCCTTAATTTAAAAACATCTGAAGCTCATTAATGTCTTTAACTTTTCTGTAATATCACAAAAATGTTTAAATGTTTAAAATACTTACAATTCTCCACAATCTCTCCCAAGCTGTCCTGTCCACCAAATCCCTTATCCAGTCCCCAATGTTCTCCCACCTGGCCACACATAAGCTCTTCCTAGCAGCTTTCATAGCATTATTTTTCTCTATACCACTTATCACCTTTTAGTATACTAAATAACTTGCTTAGATTATTTGTGTTCTTCTTCCCCAACTAGAAGTTAAGTTCCATGAGGAAAGGAATTTGTTTTATGATTTTTTTTTTTAATTTCCGTATCCCCAGAGCCTAAGATGATTTTGGGCTCATAGTAAGCCCTTAGTATTTATTTGTTAAGCATTCAGTAATTTCAGATCTCAAATCCATATGAAAGCCAGTTAGTGTCCTTGAATTGTTAAGGGATGCTATTTTTTTTTCTATTGATCACCACCAAGGCTGAGACAAATCATTTTATTGATGTCTCTTTATTTGGAGCATTATTTTTACTTAGTGCGTTTCCTTTTCGGATCCTTTATCTGGATATATTTCCTAAGTATGTTCCCTTTTCCCACTCTTGATTTTAAAATTGTCCAATAATTAAATATTTTTATCTATTTATGGTTCAGTTCATGAAAAACAGATGGGAGAATAGATATTGAGCAGGCAACAGCAGTGTCTGACACAATTATGCTGATGTTACAAAAAAAGATCCCTACTATATACTGTTATAGTTGCAAAAGCAAGTTGCAGAAGAATATGTATATGAGCTTGTTATTGTTAAAAAATAAAACAAACAGAAAACTGAACTTCTGTAAATACGTATATTTGTATGTGCGTGGAGATCTTTTGAGAAGGCTATACACTAAACTAGAATACAATCAATAATACAGTAATTATCACATTGTAATTAATAAATAGGTATTGCATCTAATAATAATAAAACATTTACAAGATATCCACTATAATGCCAGGCACTGTTACAAGTGTTTTACAGACATTAACTAATTTAATCTTCAAAATCACTTTATAAGGCTTTACTAACGTAACGTTATCCTTAACTTACATATGAGAAAATTAATACAGGAAGAGCTAAGTAACTTGTCTGAGGTAATAGATCTAATAAATGGTAGTGGTGGAGTTTGAACCCAGGCAGTCTGGCTCCCAAGGCTACGCACTTAAACCCCTACTATATCTACATCTCTCTCTCTCTATCTGTATCCATATCTATCTATAGCTATAGCTATTTCTATCTCTATATATAACCTATCTAGATAGATATCACAAGTGTATATTATTTTATAATTCACAAAGAAAGAAAGAAATTACCTCTCCTTAAATCCACCCCCAAACGGCAGTAGTAGTAGCAAAAGCAAGATGAAAGGATAAATAGGATAGGACAAATTCTAAGCAAAACCTGGCTATCAATGAAGATTGTCTTCAGTCCTCCCCCAACACCCCTTTGCCTTTGGGTGCTGTTGCACTTCTCTAAGAGATCAAGGTTCTCCCGATGCATATACCCAAGCCAGATAAACTGCTCAGAATTCTAAACCCCAGCTTTGTTCCGACTTTCCTCTGAAAACAGCATCCCTATTTTTTTGCTCTTCCTCTTCCAACTGAACTAGCTGTCCACCCACTTTAGAGTCATGCATTTTTTCTTGACAAGTTGATAACCACAAAATAATGGGATAATTGTTTGCTCTAGACGGTGGGAAAGTTTGAGACTGTAGAGAAAGTAACCCTATTCTTCCCATTCCCACAGAAATAGTTAACATTTGTATTGTTTTAAAGATCTCAAGGAACTTCCATATGCAGCTGCTCATTTAATTCAATCTTCATGATCACACCGTGATGGTTTTCATGCATAGTTTACAGGTAAGGAAACCAAGGCTCTGTGAGGATAGCTAATAGTTATTACTCTACTGTGTTCTCACAGCTGAGTGGCAGAGCTGATCTCAAGTCAGATTATCCTTTTCTCAAACTGCAACAACCTCTTTTTATATAAACTTCCTTGGCCAGGAGTCTCCACATATATTATTAATGAATTTTGTGGCTAGAATAGTAAAATTCACACCACCACTGGAAAATAAAACTTGAGTGTGAAAGAAATACAGAGTGAAATCAATTACATGGTACAGCTTTAATATATAGCTGCATATTTTTGTTATAGCAATCTGAATATCCTTTTAACCTTAGTTTCACTTTGGCTTTGACATTATGTTTTATTATATGCATATTATTGGAAAACATTTATTCTTAAAACTATTTTTCCCTCTTTCCTAAATAGCCTCTCTGCTGCTTTTCTTTTTTCTTTTCTTTCTGTCTTTTTTTTTTTTTTTTTTTTTTTTTTTTTTTTTTTTTTTTTTTGAGACAGAGTCTCACTCTGTCACCCAGGCTGAAGTGCAATGGTGCAATCTTGGCTCACTGTAATCTCAGCCTCGTGGGTTCAAGTGATTCCCCTGCCTCAGCCTCCCAAGTAGCTGGGATTAGAGTCATGCACCACCACACTCAGCTAGTTTTATATTTTTAGTAGAGACAGCATTTCTCCATGTTGGTCAGGCTGGTCTGAAACTCCCGACCTCAGGTGATCCGCCCACCTTCGCCTTCCAAAGTGTTGGCATTAAAGGCATGAGCCACCGTGCCAGGCCCCCTCTGTTGCTTCATCCAGAAATAAAAGACAGGCTATGGTGACTGCTGATTTGGGTTATATATGTTGGTAATATTGTTGAGTTACAAATACTTTTATATATAAAAGTTAGGTATAAGTAACTTTTAAAAGATAAAATGTTTAAATGCAGAGAAAGATCTTATAAAAACAAAATGTGTCCACAATGCATTGCAGAGAGTTTGTAGGTTTAAGAAATGCAAACATAGGAAGTGTTTAGAAACCTGACCATAAAATGATGCAAGTGAAGTCTTTGTTCCTACCATAAACTTGAGTCAAAAGAGCAAGCAAAGATATCTCATAAGGTTGCTCAACTCTAAATTCCCTGAGAGATTTTTATACCTGAGGGAGAAGTTGAGTATTTTCACTGACACTTCAACCACCTTGCCCCCACAAATTTGTTCTCAACAAGTTGTTGAGCAGTATTGGAAAATCTAAGCAGTTTTTAATTGACACAATCTGATGTGGTACATTTTAAAGTGCAGCAACTGAAATGTCTGTGAAGCAGGTTAAGTTAACATAGTGATTGAGTCCTGGAATTGAGAACTAAAAGTAACCCAAATGCACGTTTTAGGGATATTCCTTTGCCGACGATCAGGAAAAACTTCCTTGTCCTTGCTAGGATCCCAAATAATTGATTGATTAATCTTATAAGGCATAAAAAGTTTAGAACCTGGAAAAGCAAATGTCAGTCAGAGCAGTTTTTCATCAGCATCATTTCTATTTTCAAGGAAACTTTAAGTGATAATTGGGCAGTGTCCATACGGGTTTGTCATCTCTCTTACTTGTGAGATTTCCTCCTGTGCTCTATTTCACATATCCCAGGAGTAAAGGACCTCCCTCACACCTTTCTGCCCTCAGTCTCCCACCCCCTACCCAATCATTTCACTTTGTATACATACATCAAAATATTATGTTGTACATCTTGAATATATACATTTTTAAAAAGAAAGGGCCACAATGGTGGTAGACGCAGCCTCCTCACTGTAGCTCCCCCCATAAGGTGTCCTGTCTTCCTCCTTCATTGTAATGACACCTGATTGTAACTTGCTTTTTCAAATTTGGGGCACTGAGAGGCAGGCTGCTTCTACTTTTCAATAAAAATATTACAAATTAGGCTGGTGCAATGGCTCACACTTGTAATCCTGGTGCTTTGGGAACCTCAGGTGGGAGGAATGCTTGAGCCCAGGCGTTTGAGGATGCAGTGAGTTGCAATTGCACCACTGTATTCCAGCCTGGGTGACAGAGTGAGAACCTGTTTCTGAAAAAAACAAAAAACAAAAACACAAATTAGCAAGCACCCCCAAATTCTCATAATGTAGATCAAGATTTGAGGGCTCCAGGACATCTCATGCATTCATTCTCTCTCCTTGAATAGATTATCTGTTCTTATATAGCTCATATGGATTATTTCTTTTCTCTTTTTTCTTTTTTNGGAGTGCAGTGGCATGATCTCGGCTCACTGCAAGCTCCACCTCCTGGGTTCACGCCATTCTCCAGTCTCAGCCTCAGGAGTAGCTGGGACTACAGGCGCCCGCCACCACGCCCGGCTAATTTTTTGTATTTTTAGTAGAGACGGGGTTTCACCGTGTTAGCCAGGGTGGTCTCGATCTCCTGAGCTCGTGATCTGCCTGCCTCGGCCTCCCAAAGTGCTGGGATTACAGGCATGAGCCACTGCACCCGGCCTCATGTGGATTATTTCTTTAGCACTGAATAGCCCAAATCTCATAAAACCATGTGCTTTTGGATGGTATTTGTCAAAACTTCCGGCTTTCCTAATGAAGGAAGGATTGGTAGCAGGCAAATGATTCTGAAACATACTCACCTGCAGGTCTGGATAGTCCAAAGATCAACCTAGTATAGCTTCCAAACTGATGCTGGAATTACTCTCCACAGATGTTTGAATATTGAGCCTCTGCCTGAAATGCTGAAGTCAGTGGGCCAGAGAGAGAGCTCATTACTTTTTAAAGTGTCTATTCACATTCCTGGGGCAGTCTCTTGACATCACACCATTAACTCCTCTACTATATTGTTTCTCTAGTTGTCTTAGCTTTGTTCCTGGAGTTAGCCAAGAAAACACTCGTTATTTCCACCTGCATATATTGTGACCTGTACATTTATTTTTTACTGTACAGACTCTTTATAGGCCCTTTTGTAAAGTTCCACGTTCTCAGGGAGTGGTGTCAACATTGAAGATGTCTCATATACCAGTTACTAGAATCATATTAACTTTAAATGAAATATAATTACTTCTGCAACTGCAGAGACTAAGATGAAAATTAAGCTTCAAGCTTGAAGCAAATCTATTTACACACACTCTTACATACACAGACTCACACACTGCCCTGATGTTTATCGCCCCTTTGATTTCATGGTCTGTGGTCTGGTTTGTGGCTTCCAAAATTTTACATTGCTGTGGGGAGTTCGTCCTTGAAGATATTTAGCTTTCTTACTTGAATACTTCATATAAACTTTTGCTATGTGTGAGGCTTACCATTTATCTCATTATCTCCCCAGTACTATGACTTTTTAAATTAAAACTTTCTGTTTGACAGTTTCAGAATTTTGAAATAACAAGATATGCTTAGTATAAAAGATGAACCATGAAAAATTTCAGTTGAAATTTATTTAATCCACCACTGCTTCACTCCTCATGGAGTGAATTGAAAAGAAAAACTCCAATCATGCAAGTGTTTTCCATTTCATTGAGATTTGGATATTACCCACTGAGAATGAGAGGTAATTATTTTTAATAACAGTGACAAACAAAATTAGAGGCACTTCATTTACTAATTAAAATTCTTCCCTTGATTTAAAAGCTAATGTGAACGGAAGTTCTGAACTGTTTTTTTATGTATTTGACCTCCAGGCTGAATACTGGCTTTATAGGCTAAGCTACTAGCAATGGGATATTTTAAAGAAGTCACGATAATTGAGTATCATTTAACTCACTTGTTAGAAGAAGTTCGCTTCTATTTTTCCTCTTGCTCATAGTTTTGTAGGGGAATGTCCATATATCACTTCCTAAGAACACATCATGAAGATACATTCAGCCTTTTTCCTTGTTAACAAAGTCCTGCAAAGGCGTTGTTTGTAATGAAGGAAAAAGAAACCTCAGCAGAATGCCTCACCTGTATATGTTTTCATTTAACAGAAAAGATGACTCCACAGGGTGAGTGTTCTGTAGCTGAGACCTTAACCCCAGAGGAAGAGCATCAAATGAAGAGGATGATGGCAAAGCGGGAAAAGATCATCAAGGAGCTGATACAGACGGAGAAAGATTATCTCAATGATCTAGAGCTGTGTGTTAGGGAAGTGGTTCAGCCCCTGAGAAATAAAAAGGTAAATGTATATTTGAGATTCTTATTTTTTTCAATTTTTTCTCTCTCATATCCTAAATAGGATCACTAGCACCATGAAATTGAAGCACTCAGGTGTATCAGTGGGATGATGTGTCTTTCTCCCCAAAACAGCACTGTTCTCAGCTCTGGGGTTACAGTTTAGTACAAAACAAAGTCCTGCCCTTGTGGAGTTCACTTTCTAGTGCAGAAAAGGAGGAGTCAGACAATACACAATAAATAAATAAGCAAGCAAAATTAAGATATGTTTTATGGTGTGAAGTATAGCTGAGAAAACTAAAGCAGGGAAAAGGAATGGGGACAAGGCCAGGCATGGTGACTCATGCCTGGAAGGAATCCCGGCACTTTGGGAGGGCGAGGCGGGTGGATCACCTGAGGTCAGGAGTTCAAGACCAGCCTGGCCAACATGGTGAAACCCCATCTCTACAAAATTACAAAATACCAAAAAATTAGCTGGGCATGGTGGCACATGCCTGTAATCCCAGCTACTTGGGAGGCTGAGGCAGGATAATTGCTTGAACCCGGGAGACGGAGGTTGCAATGAGCCGAGATCACGCCATTGCACTGCATCCTGAGCAACAGAGCAAGACTCAGACTCAAAAAAAAAAAAAGAAAAAAAAGAAAAGAAAAGAAAAGGAAAACAGAAATGTGGGGGTGGTCATTCTATTTCAAATAGAGTGTCAAATGAAGACTTTTCCAGTGGAGGACATTGAGCAGGGAACTGAAGTAGGTAACAGAATGGTCCAGGCAAAGTGGACTATAAGGGCAAAGACTCTAAGTAGTTATAACTTAGATAGTTATATCATTAGGGTTGTAAATATGCAATTCAAACAATATAGAAAAACAGAAGCTAGAAAGTGAAAATGATCAGAAATTCCACGGTCAAAGAAAATTACCATTAACATGATCAGACATATCCCTTCAGACATCTATTTGAACACTTACATATACATATACATATACATACACAAGCACATATATTTTTACATAAATATGATCAAAACTACAAATAATACCTTGTAACATACTTGTTTCATGCAGAAATCTGTTACATGTATCTTTTCATGAGTACTAATATTTTTTAATATCTGTCTACTATTACAGTGGCTGAGATGTTTTGGGTGTTTGTTTCCTTATATCCTTAGAATAAATTCCTAGAAATTAAATTGCTAGGTCAAAGGGTATGCATGTTTAAGATTTTGAATAAAACAGACAAATGCCAAACAGAAAGTCAATATGATTTTAATATTCATTCCTATTAATAATGATTCAGAGATCATTTTCTCTGCATCCTCTTTAATGCTGAGAATTATTGATTTCATAAATGTTCTTTTGATTCCTTCTGATAAGTATCTTCTCATATATTCATTGGCTTTTTCTGTTATTCATATCCATGTTTTTTGCTCTTTTAAAAAATGATGGTTTAACATTTTTCTTATTATTTTATGAGAACTTTCTGTATATTAGAGATATTCTTTTCCATCCTACATGTTGCAAATAATTTTCTGGTAAGTCTTTTGGTTTCTAACCTTGTTTAAGATGTATGTTTATTTTGTTTTTGCCATGTTTAGTCAAATATATCCAACTTTATTGATCCTGAGACTGGTATTTTAATATGTTACCCATGATTATAAAAGCATTTCTAGCCTGTTGTGCCCCCAACTACTTACAACATTCAGGAGCAGATTTTATATTTCTTAATACAGTACTCTTCTCAGAAATATTTTTTAAAAAACCATCTGGACTACAAATTAGGGAAAACCCATATAGGTCAAGGCATTTCTGATAGAAAAATTGTTTTTTGATCTAAGACTGTGTATAAAGAGGAGTAGCAAAGAAGGTGTGGAAACCTTTTCTTACACAGGAAGTTGTCTTCAGTTTGACTGCCTCATGACTTTTATTTAGTACTGACTATATGTCAGATCCTACTGCAAACACTTCATTAGCATTCTCATTTAATCCTCCACAGTTCCCTCCCACAGTGCCAGAATTACCAGGCACTTTCTGAAAACCTGGAAATTTCTTATTCGTGATGTAGAGTAGAAGTAATATTGATGGTCATGATAAAAATTTGCTCTTTAGTGTCATTGCTAAGTATATAAATGTTTTCTGGTGTGTTTTATTTCATTTTATTAACGTATAAACCAGATGTATTTGACATAACTGCTATTCTGACAGTTATCAATGGTTACTAACATGTTCATTTACATACTTATTAAAATGTTGATTTTAAATGCACATGGCATCAGACTCTGTCACTATCTACCTTTCCTTACGGTACAGTCCTACCTGTTAACTCTTATTCTTTGAAAAATTTGGAACCTAGCCCACTGTGTCTATATATTCTCACTCTCTTTGTCTCTCTCTTCTCCCTAATTCTGACATCTTTTTTAGGTGATTTCAATATTCATGCAAATAACCCATGCAACATTCGGGCCTCTCAGTTCTTTCACTTTTTCATATCCAACAATCTTTCCTCAATCCCATTCAGCCACTCATGCCAGAGTCATAACCTAGAACTTGTCATTACCAGCAACTTTGTCCCCTCAAAATCAGAATTTCAAGCTTACTATTCTCTGATGCCCAAGCCTACTCCCACTGGTACCATCTCTGACAACCTTCTGATGGCACTGAGACCTCCAAGCTATAGACCTTACTACCATTTCACTCTTCATCGGGCCCAAAGATGCTTTAATTTCTATGGGCCCTTCATTATAATTGCTCTTTGCATATGCCCTCAATTCCTTTTTCTCTCTTTCTTTCCATTTAGTCCCCTGCAGCGACTTACTCGGGTGAAGTTCAATTTTTCATCTACTTCACATCTTTACCTGTGCAACAGAATTAATCTCTTTTAAAATACATGACCACTTTCTACTGGGGCCCCCAGCAATGTTTCTGAGGAGATTCTCTCACATCCTTTTCCTCACATGTCAAACACCCCCTTTTCTTTTCTCAGCTTATGCCCTTTCCCATCATTTCATAGAGAAACTAAAAACAATAAGATGTGCACACTCTCAACACCAAATCTACCAATGAACTGCATCCCTACCTGTGTAAGGTGGCTTCCTCTTAATACCAGAAGCAATGGTTCCCGCTTCTACTGAAGGATGACCTCTCTGCTAGTGCAGTGGATTCTACCCCCTCAGACTTAAGGGCTTTACTCTGCCCTGTGTCCTTTCTGTCTCCTGAATAATTAGTTTACCCTCCTTATTGAATCATTCATAGCACCATTATCTACTATCTTAAAAACCAAAATCAAACACAAACCAAAAAAATCCTTTCCCTCAATCCTTAAGGAATCATCTATATTTACTGTCTATTTTAAAATTAAATATAAAATATGTACTAGGTATAAGAGCATTTGTGACTAAAGCATGTTTCAAAATAAGCACAATTTATCAAAAATCTGTCCTTGTGATTGGCTAATGATCAATATAAAACACAGTAGAAAACATGCCCAGTTGCAGTGGCTCACACCTGTAATCCCAGCACTTTGGGAAGATCAGCACAACCAGGAGGATTGCTTGAGGCCAGGAGTTCGAGACCAGCCTGGGCAGCATAGGGAGAGCTCATCCCTATTTAAAAAAAAAAAATAGCCAAGTGTGGTGGCTTGCTTCTGTAGTCCAAGCTACTTGGGAGGCTGAGGTGGGAGGATCGCTTGAGCCCAGGAAGTTGAGGCTGCAGTGAGCCATAACCACGCCAGTGTACTCCAGACTGGGAGACAGAGGAAAACCTTGTCTCCAGAAGAAACAAACAAACAAACAAACAAAAACACCAAACATACAGGAAAAGTCTTCCTTTGAATTATTAGTCCACATTTGTATCAAATGGAATGAGTTTATTCAGTATGAAAATGTTGCGAATTTAAATAATCTGCTACATTGGTGAGTCAAACTAGCCCCACTAAAATGAATGTCATTGCTGAGCTGTATTTTTACATATGTTCTCCAATTTTGTTTGTGCTTTTACTTTTTGTTATTTTTTTTTTTACTTGTTTTTGGCTTCCTATGAAACTCTTACAAGCAGTTCTCAGATTGTGTGGCCTGTCTGCTCTCTGCCTTCCTCATTGTGGACTTTAATTTCATTCTAATAGTTCTCTCCACTAAGGTAGTAGCAATTGCCTTAAGGTTCTCAGAATCCTCATGTCAGATCTGCCTTTTTCCCACTTCTCAAAACTTTTAACCTTTGATTAAATAAATAAATGTTCGGGTACTCATGACTCTTATAAGCGTTTAAATGAGTGCTGAGGTACTTAGTTGACACCACCAGTTCATTCCGTTCACTACCTTTTCAATGTTCATTAGTTCTTTCCTGTTCTCACTTCCCTTCTGGACATTTAACCACCAGTGTCTTTGAGCACAAAACACCTGTCATCACTGTCAAAATTTGTAAATTAACACATACAGTTTTCAGTTTTCAGATAACTATAGCAACAATCTGCAAACCATGCTTAGCTAAACCTGGGGAAACATCAATAAATATTTTACAACTACAGGTTAACCTAGGAGAGAATTTGGGTATCATAGGATTCATCGTCTTTTCTCTATAAAAAATCAAACTCAGACCACTCCCAGTAAAAACAGAACAAAACAAGTCTTTTATGTAAGTGAAAATTGGATGAAGGAAGTTGAAAACTGAGGAAAGTACCAGACGTACCTGGCTTACCTGAGTGAACTTTTGTGAATGAATCAGTGTACAAACAAATGATTAGATTCAACCCTTGACTGATAACTGTTCTGTGACAATCGTGCTATAAACTTTAATCTTAACTTCAAGGTTTTTCTGTGTCAGACCTTTACTGAACCGATAATATATCACACTCAGTAGTTACTTCTTCTTTAATAGCAGCATTGTGAGAGGTTTTACAAAGAAGGCAAATGTTATTCACAACAGTTAGTGTTGAAACATTTAGTGGGGAAACAGGTTCTAGTTGTTTATTATCCAAACAGGGTAATGAGAGATACTCTATGTTTTTGGCTATAAGTCAAAATAAATCAGACTAGAGTAGACTAATCTAACAATGGAAAGGACAAAAAGTGATTGAAAGGAATAGCTGGAGGAATTCGAGTACTATACTTATTTTTATTTTCTTTGATTTTTAATTATTTTCAGTTGCTAAAATTCACATAGTGCAAATCTACCAAAGATCCCAAGGAGGCTATAGAACCCCTCAACTACTCGGTTTCCTCCCCTAGAGGCAAACTCCAGTTCCAGCATCTTTTTACCCTTCCAACGATATTTTAAGTGTATGTGTTTGAATGCATACTTGGTAGATTTTATTTCTATAACAAGAAAGTTATGTGTATTTATTTTGAATTTGCTCATATTTGGTTTAATAATGTGCCTTATGCTCAAAAATTTGTGTTTTCCAAAAAATGGTTTAAAAAATATAATTTTGTATTGGCAGAAATCCAATTTGGAACTTTCTGTTAAAATTTTGATACACTATATGGCAACATTATATAAATAATTTTCACTAGAAACAATATATAGAGGCAAATAATCACCAGTAGTCTTGCCACTTAGAAATAAGCACAATAATTATTTTGGCTTATTGTTTATACAAACATACTGAAATATTTTCTGGAATTGTAATTATACCATACATAGTTGTCCCTCAGTATCCATGGGGCATTGATTCCAGGACCAACCAAGGATACCAAAATACATGGAAGCTTAAGTGTCTGATATAAAATGCAATGGTTACATTTGCATATAACCTACACACATCTTCCTGTGTATTTTAAATCATCTCTAGATTATTTATGATACCTAATACAATGTAAATGCCATGTAAATAGTTGTTATACTATTGTTTAGGGAATAATGATAAGAAAGAGAGTCTGTTCAATACAGATGTATTTTTTAGAATGTTCTTGATTCACAGAGGACTGATTCTATAGACATGGAACTCAAGGATTCAGAGGGCTGACTGTACACCATTATAGAATATTTTCCCCTGAAGACAACAATATATTTACACATTTTATTTTCAGCCATAAATAACAAATATTAATTTAAATAGAAATTTTAAAAAATTTATTAAAATAAAGGACCATAAATTTGATGTTCATGCTCTCTCTGAATTCAGAGTTCTTGAATGTAAAATGGTGCCCATTACTGGTGTTATCAATCGTACTTTGGTTAGCAGTGGGCTGTTTCAATGTCAGGATGGTGGGGACCGTATTGAGCAATTGTTCTGTGTGACATCCTACAAAAACTCTCCCTCAGGGTCCAAAGTGGGTGAGGAAAGCCCTGGGATAGGGAAACACAAAAGAGAGGGAGTTAGGGAGGGAAAATTACCAACTGACCCCTTCTTCAAAGAAGCAAGGGAGGTAAGGCAGTCCAGGGCTCAGGCATTCAGCTTCCTGCTTGTATCCCCCGCCCCAAACCAAGTTGCTATAGCGTCAGCCATCATGTCAACCCTGACAGAGAAGGCTGCATGTGAAGAGGGCTCACCAACTCCCAGAGAACGCAGTATAGATTCAAGTATCCCTGAAAGGAGACAGGGAGGAGGGGGATATAGATGTACTATAATAATAAAAATACTGTTCAAAGACCATAATACAATGAAAATTGGTATATAATAAAGAGATAGCGAAAGTCCCATTGACTTCCTATGCATTTTAAGCCATATTTACTGCCAAAGTATTCAGTGAAACTTGTATATCCCTTTGCTGTGTTTTTCATGGCTGCTCCTTCACCAGTGCGAGCCCATTGCTGTCCTATACAACAGGAACTACAGCTTCAGCACATGTCATGGGAATCTTCCAGGGTTCCATATCTTGCCCTCTCTTCCGATCCTTTCTAGCTGGTTGGGCATCCCTGGTGTCTGTCATGACACCTCAAAGCTAGGTTGTACCTCTATATCCAGCCCCTGGCTGTCTTGCTGTGGAACAGTACTCCCAGAAATTATACAGTGCCTAGCGGCTCTGCAGCAGCCCTGGTGCACTGCTTAACTTGGCTCTAAATTTTAGTGTTACTCCCTAGATGCACTCTTTTAGATGACACTCAGTTCTATCTGAATACACTCACCACCCTTCTCTCCCAGCCCAGCTCCTCAGACCCACACTTGTGCATAACAGGAATTCAGACAATGAAATGTAATGAAATTTTGTTACTTTCATTGAGCAAAGGACAGAATTACTGTTATAGTAGCTCACTGAAATACAAGATAAAAGGACCAAGGCAAAAATATTTTATCTAGTAATTATCAAAATATAGCCAGTTTTCCTAGATAGATAGGTGGATAGATAGATAAATGAAGCTTCTCAAAGTTATTTGCTAAAATTTTGCCCACATAACAGATAGAAGAAACCAAATGTAAGCAAGTATCTTTGAGCATGAATTTTCAATGTTCACAGAGGACTCTTGTCAAAATTGTTTTCTCCAGCTGTCACCTTCACTAAAAGACATTTACTATTTCCAGAAAGAATGGCCTTTCATTTTTGCTTAATAGGCAACTGTGGAATTCTCTCTCTCTTTCTTTTTAAATCACCCAGCTACTTTTCCCATCTCTGCTCACTTCCAGAATTTTCTGATGGTAGTCTGGGCCTTAAAACACATTTCATCTTGGCTCACCGACCATAACTTTCTTAAAGTTGGCTACTCTCTAAAACTCTGTCTCTTTCATGAAAGTGCCCTGAACTAAGTGGAGTTAAGGTATTGATTTCTTTGTAGATTCTGGATATTAGCCCTTTGTCAGATGAGTAGGTTGCAAAACTTGTCTCTTCACCGGCCATGATAGCTACAGTGTTCCTGCTTGACCATCCTGCGCGCGTTCCGCTCCCCTTTGCTCTTTCGTCTGATAGACATTACAGACAGCCTACTTTTCTCTTAGTTCCTCTATATATAGATCTTCCCATATCGTCAGTTTCTAGGCATAGGTCTCTAGCTTGCCGTTGTCCGCTCTTCGGGTGATGGTACTCATAGACATGAAGCATGCCCATCTCATGCTACACGTATCCGTCCTTAGTGATCTCACTATGGAATAATGATAGTATACTTGACTTAAGCGCAGTTACACAGTGTCATATTTCAACTTCTACGATGGCGCTTTACTTATGGTGGATATGATAAAGAACTTATATCACAATAGATATAAGTCTTCTAAATTTCCATGTATCTAATACTTTAGAATATACAATCTTCCGCGTTATAGGGTTGTAGGAAAGGATCCGTCTCGCTTTTACTTTTCCTCGGCATAGCCAATTTCTTCCTTCTACAAGAACTCAAACCAAATATACAAGAAAAAAAACAACCCATCAAAAAGTGGGAAAGGAATAACAGACATTTCTCAAAAGAAGACCATTTCATACAGCACAGACAACATGAAAAATGCTCCATCATCACTCGCCATCCCAGAGAAATGCAAATCAAAACCACAATGAGATACCATCTCACACAGTTAGAATGGCATCATTAAGAAGTCAGGAAACACAGGTGTTGGAGAGGATGTGGAGAAATGGAACACTTTTACACCCCTGTTGGTGGGATTGTGAACCTAGTTCAACCTCTCATGGAAAACAGTATAGCAATTCCCTCAGGATCTAGACACTAAATGTACCATAATGACCCAGCCATCCCACTACTGGGTATATACCCAAACGGATTATAAATTATTCTACTACAAAGACACATGAACACTATGTTTCATTGTGGCACCTATTCACAATAGCAAAGACCCTTGGAATCAACCCAAATGTCCATCCTGTCGCCACAGACTGGCATTAAGAAACATGTGGCACATAATCAACCATGGAATACTATGCAGCCATTAAAAAGGATGAGTTTCGTCCTTTGTAGGAGACACATGGATGCAGCGTGAAACCATCATCTCTTAGCAAACTATCACAAGCGCCGAAAACCAAACACCCATGTTCTCACTCATAGGTGGGAACTGAACAATGAGATCACTGGACTCGGGAAGGCGAACATCACCACTGGGTATCATGGGAAGGGGGGAGGAGGGGGATTGCATTGGGGAGTTATACTCGATATAAATCGACCGAATTGATGGGTGTGACGAGTTGATGGGTGGCAGCACCACCAACATGGCATACGTATCCATATGTAACCAACCTGCACGCTATGCACATGTACCCTAGAACTTAAAGTATAATAAAAAAAAAAAAAGAAAGGAAAAAAAAGAAAGAAAAATACTTAGGTCAATGGATGCAGTGCTACTATCTCTCCACAATAACATGAAATCAAGACCCCAGTCTACAATTCCCGCTTCTCTAACCAGTCAGTTCAATCTGTCTATATGAATTAATCAGATTGCTTTTTCCCTTTTTTCCTGAGAAAGTGGTGCACATACCAACCTCGGTTTTTATTTTCTCTATCAGGACAAGCAGATCGTAAATTTAATGTTTATTTAAGTTCCCTGCATCATTGATCTATTTTTTGCAAACAAATATAGATCACACACAGTACCAAAATCAGGGCTGATAAGAATAGCTAAAGTCAACACAAAACTGATTATGTAGACAAATCCATTCATTCAAGTCTAAATTTTCCAGTAGACAAATATTTTGCTTCTTACCAACAAAAAATTTGCCTGATTTAGATTTTTGATTTTTTCTTCTTATTTGATTGGCTTCAAGATCCTATTAAAAGATAACAATAGACATTTTACTATGTGGCTCCTATATATTCTTTCTTTCGAGTAGGTGGTTTAATAACTTTTTTTTCATGTGTTTTATTAAAAGATCCAATCCTGAACTAATGAGGGAAAAGGAAATATCAATATCATTGTATTTTTTATTTCCTATGTATGTTTACAAACCTTTTGTCTTAACTGTAATGACTATACAACTTGAATGTGTTTTGTGTAAAGATCAACAATATAGGAAATCTACCAATTAAATGATGCTTACAACAAAAAAAAAAAAGGTATTGATTTCTCACAGACATGTTTATTTATGCAAACAATTGCCTTATGCCATTTATAATACATTCTGCCCCACAACATCAAAATCCAATGCACACATTCTATTGTTTTGCAAGATGTTACCCTTGGGGAAAACTTGGTGAAGGGTACATGGATCTCTCTGTTTCATTTTTTTACAACTGCATGTGAATCTACAATTAATTCAAAATAAGAACTTTAATTAAAAACATAATGCCTTTGTTTTCTCCATCTTCCTCTCTTTCTCTCTTTAAATTATCCTTTTAAATACACATGTAAATTTTACATGTAAGGATAAAGTTTTCCTCTGATCCTTTACCTTGTTTACTCTCCCAAACTTTCCAATTGATTTTTAAATGTTGTGTTTTCAGAGAGGTAGAGACTACATTTTAAGAATAAGGGTACACATTAGGTTGTTTGGAAGCAATTTTATAATGTATAAAATGTATAATAATCTCCTGTGTATATTGGCTGTTTCTCATGCTATGCTTGAAATACCAGAAATCCATGTAAACTGTAAAACAAACTGATGAAAAAGCCAAGTCTCTTTTTCCACTTCCATCTCCTGTTCGATCCAGTCCCACCTACTGTAGAGCAAGGCAGTTCCTGAGGTCAAACTCCTCAGTCACAAGACCTCACAGACTTTAGTGAGTACAGATATCCAAACCAGGTTGATAATCCCAAAGTAAAAGATGCCCTAAAAGCCAGAGGAAAACAGGGATTTTGTTCACTACATTAAATAAAAATCTGAGAATAACAGAGCAATTCCTGCCAAGTATAATTGAGATGCTGGGAGAAATGACTCAAAAGATATATACCTGCCTTTCTCATTCTACTTTGTACTGGCTTTTCTAAACTAAGGTGCTGACTTGAAAATGTTATACTGCTGCTGGAAGTCTGCTTTAACTATCGATACAAATATTCTTCAATCCTTTACAAATACCGATTTTCATGAAGAGTAAGATACATCACAACAAAGAATCCTGTAATCTGTATGTCTAGGTTAGAACTCCAATTTTTTATTTTATCAAAGACTTGATTTTCACCCTTTCTGTGGAATCCTAGCATTTATTATATAGTCTGGGTCATTGTTCCTCCATGATAAGGCCAGATACTTGAAGTCTCATAAAGTCAGAAAAAAAAAACTCAATAAATTTTTTCTTGATTTTCTGTGTGTTAATAAGGGCAGTTCCTATGTGTTGTTGGAGGTTATAGATGTGAAACGTTAAATTTAAAAATGAAAGTCACAGTGTTGCCAACCACAATGTGACTATGTTGATACATAATAGCTAACTGGCCTCTTTTACAAGTACTGAAACCCAGTCATCACACTTCACTTACTTTCCCATTTTCCCCTGGAGGGACGTTTCTGTTTTGTCAACCTGGAAAACACACAGTTTGCTGTCATCTTGGATTCAGATTTAGTTGGGTATGAAAGTGATGCATCAATATTCTAGTACATGAATTTTCTTTTATGGGAAGGAAATCTCTTATCTTTGCTTGTTCAGAAAGTCTCAACTCAAAAAAATTAGGCATTCATTTTTATCCTTGTACTACAGTTTTATGATGGAAACTGTCCTCCTTGTTGTTACATTTATAAAAAGCTCCTAAGCTCCATTTCAGGACAGCTTCAGTGTTCTCTAATTTTATAATCTATAGTGCAGATCAGAATCTGCTGGACCAAGTGAGGAGAAAAATGAATGTATTTCCCAATTCAGTGCAGGATTTGGGATGCCCAGAACTGAAAAACATAGATGTGTTAAGCAGATCTGTTTTAATATCCAGGAAAGTCATCCCTCAGCCTAGGCAAGATGATCTTGTGCTCATTACTTTACTTCCCAGAATGGAGATGATGCATAAACCACAATTTTCATTTGCTTTGTGTGTGTGTGTGTGTGTGTGTGTGTGTGTGTGCGTGTGTGTGTGTGTAGAATAAGCAACAAAATTTCAGTGGCTGTGATTATCATAATATTGCCATAAACCTCTCTAATGAAATGCCAGCAATGTTGAGGCAGCTTTATTCAGGCATAGATCAAAATAGCCATGCATATCACCACATGACCATAAATCCTGGACTCCAAACAATGACACTGGGCCAGAAAGGAAGCAAATATTAAGGAAATAATTATTTTATTAATATGCATTTACATAAGGCACTTTAGACACAGGCAAGGTAGATGATTACATGAGTTAATTGATTAATTAATTTTAGGTCATTTAGAGTATGTAAGGACATACGAAACACATTTTTGTGTCATCAAAAAACCCTAGTGTCATCAAAAATCCCTAGTGAGAGGCCTCTTATAACTATAAGATAACTTGTAATGCAAAGTGATAATTGATAAGTGTAGACAATAAGTGCAATTGGGGTTCAGAGAAGGGACAGATCACTTCCAGACAGATTAACTAAGCTATATTTCATGAAGAATGTGATATTTTCATTGAATATGCAAATTAAAAAAATTAAATGTTTGTCAAGTGCCTATTGCATGCAGTGCCTGCTCCTGAGCTCTGCGTGGGTATCAAGGAAATTTATGTCACAGTCTTGCCCTAGTAAAGTCTATAATGTGGCCAAGAAAATGACTCATAAACACATAAAACACAAATAACAAAGATCTATTTCAAGGCAATACTAGAAGTGATCATGACAGAAGGCAGTCATGATTAGTTGTGCTAATTAGTTATGCAACAATTAATTGCTTTAGACATTAGCAGAAGGAGGCACTCACTTCCCTGACCTGTTGGCAGCATTTGACAAAAACAGTGCCTTCTGTCTTCCAGGACTCTACACACTCTTTGTTTTCCCCTTACTCCTCTGGCTGCTGCTTCTTGGTCTCCTTTGCTGGTTAATACTCACCTATAAACACTAAAGTAATTGAGGGCTCCGCCTGTGATCCTCTTCTCTCTTTTGTCCACATTAGCTATATTGCAAATCTGATGTGGTTTATGGCTTTAAATTCCATCTACATGCTGATGATTGGCAAATTTTTATCTCCAGCCTAGACATTTTCCCTGAAGTCCTCTTTTGTTTCTCCAATTCTCCACTCAAATCTCTACTTGATTGTCTACAAGGGATCTCAAATTTAGCATGTTCAAAACTGAGTTCCTAATTTCCTCTTTAAAACTTTCTCCATTGTAGTCTATCTCATCTCAGAAAATGGCACCTCTACCTTCCAGTTGCTCAGGCAAAATTTCCTGGAGTCATCCTTAACTTTTTTCTTTCTCTTAATTCCCATATTAGATCGATCAGCACATTATTTAGTTCTGCCTTCAAAATTTATCTACAATTAGACCATGTCTCATCTCCTCTCTTACTGCCACTCTGGTTCAAGAACCTGTCAATAACCCCCTGGACTTTTACAACTGTCTTGTGACCTATCTCTCTTCCTCTACCTTGTTTCAACCAAGCAGCCAGAGTGATCCTTTTAAAATATGAGTCAAATTATGTAACTCTTCTACTCAAAACCCTCCAATGCTTCCCCTCTCACTCTGATTAAAACCTAATATGCTCATGATGACCTACAAGGTCCTACAGGGGCTGGCCCTCATTCTCACTGATGTCATCTATTTCTACCTTCTGGCCTCTTCACTCTTTCTTGAACAAACCAGGAGCACTACTGTGTCAAGCTCTTTGTTCTTGCTGTTTTCTTTGCCTTCAATGCTCTTCCCCAAAATAACTTCATAGCTTGCTCCTTCATGTCCTTCAAGACTTTACTCAGTAAAGCCTTCCTTCACCACCTCAATCTTAGACTGGAATCCTCAGAAGCAGAGCCTGATAAAAGGATTTTAGATGGTATTGATTTGGGAGATGATACCCTGAAATAGCAGTAAGGGAAAGGGGAAAGGAGACAGAGAAAGAAGACAATAGAGGGTACATTAATGAGTGGGTTAACTCTGTGGCCAAATGGGGCTCATTTCCCAGTGGGACCTTGGGGAGGCTATACAGAACACATTGTCCCATGGGAGGAGTATTTACCCTCCTCAATTCCTGTTAGACACTGGCTAAGGGATGCTCCTGGGAATGTTAATTCCTGGCACTTCTAGCCTTGTCTGTGTGTAGGCAGAGCAGGCATCAGTGGTCAGAGAAAGGCTTTAGGTAGAAAATCAGAGATGCTTACACCAGAAGGCCTGCCACATGTCAAAGAATATTCAGAATCAAGGAGATATAAGTAAGGCATTGCCAGTGCTGCAGCCTCCCCAAAATTCCCTATCTTCCTTTTGCTGTTTTTGTTTTATCCCTATAATATTTAACCCTATATTTAATACAATATATTTTCCTTTCTTATCTTGTTTACTTTTCTCCTTTATGAATCATGAATTTTGTCTCATTTGTTCACTGCTATATCCCCAGAATCTAATACAGTGCTTTATATATGAGCAGCAGTAAGTATTTGTAGATTGAAAAAAAATGAGTGGATGAACAACTTCAGGATGGGTAAGTGATCCATGAAGTCTTAGAGAAGGGATGGGATTTGCACTGAGTAAACATTGGTTAGGTGGAGGCAGGCTCAGGAGAGCAGCCCAGCAGTGGAGAACCACAGGAGCAAGAGTTGGTGAGCTAACTAATAGGGTCAGTTTAAAAATGAGTTAATTCCTTTTGATAGGAGCAGATGGTTCTTATAAAAATAAAATAACTGGGGTAAGAGAAGATAGGTCTTGTCCAGGCAAACCATCAGATTGAGAAATCTGAGGTCTTTTCTGTAGGCAACTGGGAAGAAACAAATGTTTTAAAACAGAGGAATTGATAACTGTGTTGTAAACCCAATTAAGCATGTTTTAGGAAGACTAATCTGAAATTATTAGTAAGCTGATTTGGAGAAATAGGAAATAAAATGAGTTTAGAAGCTTTTCAGAGGCAGAAACTGGGGCCTGATAGAGTTTTACAAAGTGACTGAGAAAAGGCTAATTGAATGTTGGAGATAGTGGGGCTAAGCTATCAAGATGAGAGTTAGGGGTGATGGAGGGGAGAGGTCTGGAGTCTGGAACTTAGTGGTACAGCTAATAGATGGTGCATCCAAAGACCTGTCCCCACTCCAGGGCTCACACTTGCTTCCATCATCCTGGGCATACCCAGCAAAATCCAAACTCGGCTGAGTTTTGAGAATCTCCTGGAACTCAGGTCACTTAACAATGGTTTGCGCACCTTGGATTTTTGACAAAGGCAGTTGCTCAAAAAGAAAAAAAAGAGACAAGTGAGAAATTATTAACAATTTAAAAATGTTTCCAGAACTGTCTCTGCTTCCTAAAATCAGCACTCATTCCCGCTCCCTTCCTTATCCTTATTGTCTATGGTTCTTGGGATTCGTACTGCAGCATAATGCTAAGGGGAGCAGCGGTCCACTTAGTAGTGCAAGGATCCTGCCCTGTCTCCAGATGAGGACTCTGGCAGGCCTGTCACTTCACAGATCAATGAACATCGGAAACACTCATCTAGTTTGGGAACTGCCTTTAGCAGCTAGCAGTTTAGTCAAAATTCATTCCACAGTTTTCCTAAAAATAACAATAATAACTACAATATATTGAGTACTTATTAGGAGCCAAGCGTTATTCCAAACAACTTGTTTATATTAGTTAATATGATACTCACATCAACTTATGAAGTAGGTTTAAGTGTTCCTACTTGACTAATGAGGAAACCAAGGAGCAAAGAGGCTAAGTAACTTATCCAAAGTCACGTAGCTGGAATGTGACTCCTCTTTTACACCAGCTCACCAGCCAGCTCCTGACCCTCAGGAGGATGGGTGAGGAGAGTTAAGGGAGGGGGAAAGTGTACTTGAACTGGTACCATCATAGCCTAGCTTTACATTCTTTGGGTTTTCTAGATATAATAATGTGGCACTCTTACAGGTACCTTCCTGGCCTTTTTCAGGCTATTCTCATGACGGTGGTGTTGGGGAGATTCTCTCTTGAAAGCCACTCAATCCAGTTGCATCTGTCCCAGTCGGTGCTTTGCAACTCTTTCCCGAGCCCCGAGGCATCCAGAGTGTACCTCCGTATTCTGCCCTTCAGCCGTGCAGGCAGAGTCATAGATATGTTTACACTAGCTTCACCACCTCACAGGGTCCACAGCTGGTCCATAGGAAGCATTCAAGCATCCCTGACCCCCAAGACCTATGGGAGTACAGATTCATCCCAACATAGCCATCACTTTCTTGCTGCCACAGCTCCTTTAGGTTTCACAGGCATGAAGTCAACAGAGGTGACTTTGAAACAGTTCGCTGAACCCTCCTTTGCAAGTTCATCTTGGCAAAGGAAGTTCATCTATGGCAAACCATCTCCTGCTCACTTTGGTATCTGATAGCTAAGAAATTGATGCCTCAATTGAAATTCAGGCAGGAAGTGTTTGTTTTTTAACCTTTTGTATGTTTACTATCTTCATGGGATTCCATGGAGACATCCTGGGGAAGAAAACATGATATGGACTAGCATAGTATGTGCCATGAGATCGAACAGCTCCTGGAGTGCCATGCTGCAGGAGTCAAAGCAGAAAAGAGGTGCAGAGGCAAGGCCACGGAGAGCCCCATGCCAGAAGAACTGACTTTATGTGTGTGGGGAAAGGAAACCATTGGAAATTTAAACAGTAATGCTTAACTTAGATGTGATGATCAGAGTAGTAAAACAAGTGACATTCCCCAAGGGAAAAAGTGTGGGAATTACAGTGGTCAAGTGATTAAATCCTGGAAACACCAGAATTTACAACACAGATGGACTTCATGGATATTTGTTCTATGTTGTATCAGTTTTGTCCCTAATTCCTGTGTTACTGCTCAAGTCTACTGTCACACACGTGCCCACCACATCTTTTTGTGCCTTCCGTTTCACGCTTCTTTTTTCCTTTCACTTATCATCGCTAGCAAATTTTTCTTTTCCTTTCTTTTGCAAAAGCATTTCCTCATTTTTCAAATTATTTTCAATGAGTTCTAGTTTTTGTTGTATCATTGAAGATTAGAACTTTGCAATTGTGTCATTAAATCGGGAAAAAAATAGGTGGTATGCTAAGTCATCCCTGATGTCAGTAGTTTCTTTTAGATATTAGGCCTAAAGGATACGAATGCTTGTTGAAAAAGTTATGAGTATTGCTATAAGCTCTCAGTTTGAGTATGTACAGGAAGAAGAAATAAACACACATGTACACACATTCACGCACACACCCACACAGTGAGTACTCAAGTGATCAAAGCATAAAACGTTTAACCCATTCATCATGCCCAACCACAAGCCTTTAAATATAATTTTTTGGCTGACATGGATACGTTAAAAAATTATGAATTTTTCTTATAATCTCACTGATTGTTCCAAAGAGTTTCCATATTACTTTCTCTATATTTCAACAATATAAATCATAGTGTTTAGTCTATGCTTTCTGAAGAATTTCAGAAGAGATTACAAAATATACTAGCCCTCCAGCTCAAAAGGCCTATTTTTAGCAGGACTGTTTGTCTTTGGAACATTTCATATAAAATTCAAAGTACGAAAAGGAAGGCAAGACCACCCCAAACCTCTGCCAAGTAACTTCTTTTCTACCTGTCCCTGTGTCAAGGCAGAGAAGAGAAACAAAGGCAGAGACCTTTAGTCAACTACCTACCTTTTACCCAAGGATATCAGTACAAGAACTTTGCTTTTCTATTACTAGTCAAAACAAATTTTCTGTTGCACTTGTTTTTAATTTTAATTTTAAGTTCCAGAGCTGTTGGACTTCTTAACTCAGGGACTTCTCAAGTGTGAACCCAGCCTTTTTGTCTGGCTTTGACTGTTGCTTCTGCCCTTCCTCACACACATGCTGAGATTTCTGTTTCAGAGACCCCACTCTCCTTTCTGCAAAGGGACTAACATCTCTCTGCTGATGTAGGTCTGTCCACATCAATATCTTCTGGCCTGGAATGTTTTCTGGCAGTTATCAGGTAACTTAAGCATTTATCTGTAAGATTAGTTAAAAGACTTGCTGTATAGCTGATTCAACTCATAGTTTGACTCAATTAGCCAGTTTCAAACCCAGTTTCACAGCAGGAAATTTCACACATACAAATCAGCAGTTTTGAGAAATCTGATGAAATAATGGCTAGTTTACCCTGAAAATCTTTGTATTCTAGAAGCCAACTGTCTCAGTAAATGCCGTAGTAATGAGTTAATTATCCTACGCCAGTAGTTGCTGGGGCTTTCTGCCAACATCCTTTTTTTCCACTTGCTGCAATTTCTGTTGCACAAGCATTCTTCTTCTCAACTTCCTTACTAAAAAATAAAACAAAACCTATTTTATCCTCTCAGAATGTCCCCATTGGGTCTCCACTTCTCAAATATTTTGCAACACATGGCAGCTTTCTTCCACTTCCACCTTACTACAGTCTCAATATCATTGAGTTTTGATGGCTTCAGCATTAATAATGGATCAATCTAATTTAGAGGATGCATTCAGGCCTCGCCAAAATGTTGTGTGTGGAACTGCCCTACAGAAGGAGTAGATGGCACCAAAGTCCTATTAGACCAAATCAGTTGATGGCTAAGGAGAATTGGCCCTATGTTAATTCTAATGTAATTGCTACATAAGTTCAGAGCCCAGAACTGGGGCCCTATTTGAACTTGGATTTCCTGCCAAACTACACTGAATCCAAACACTGAAGACTTTTCTAGAAACAATTTCCAGAGGATGATTTGGTTGGTGGCAATCACCGTGGCCCTTGAAAGCAGTGCTGTTTATTTTCTCCTTTCTTCTACAATTGTTGTATTAAATATATGTCATGCACATATATATGGAATTTTTAAATTGTGTGATTTTGATTATCAAATTAGGAGCCCAAAAATATAGTTCCAACTGAGGTCAGGACAGCAATATCCAACTGACAATTTTAAATCCATTGGTTGTCAGAAGGAAAAAACAATGTTTATTTGTTAATACTTTTTAAAATCCTTTAAAAAATTGATAACTTTAGCTCAGTGATAGTCATGAGTGTGAACAAGAGTTTAGCAAAGAGAGCTGATTATAATAATGAATAGGGTGATCTATCTAGATTTCAAATTTTATGAATGGTTAAGTACATTACAGTATTTCCACATAATGTTGACATTAAAAATGGTGCAACTGAAGAAAATTACAGACATGAAAAGATGTTCATGTTATGTTATTAAGGCAAAAACTGTAAACTCTATTTGAAGTATATAAATTTTTGTATGGATGTACACACAGACACACAGAGAAAATTATCTGGAAAACATACCTGAAAATGTATCAGTGGCTACTTCTGTGTGGTAGAATTATAGGTGATTATATTTTCTTGCTTTTACTTTCTTTTATCTACTCATCCTTAATTTTCTACAATGACATGAACTACTTTTATAATAATAACCTAATTTATTTTTTCGAACAATGTTTGTTCCTAGACTTCTTTACAGTGTTACTTTTAGAGATGGTAGTGGTTGGGGGTCTGCAGGACACCTAAGAATGTTTGGTTTTTCCTCCCTGTGATGAGGTTTAGGCCGATTCATACAGTGCTCATTAAACAGAAACTTGTAAACAGGCATGTCCCAGGTGTAAAGTAGAAGAAGGCTGGCTTCCATCAGCAAATTAGCCAGTTATACCAACGGCCAAAATAAGCACACCAGTGTGCCTTTGCAGACAAAATTAAGTAGAAAATTATAAAATATCCATGTAATAGTAGTGAACAACTAAATTAGGTATTATTTATTTTTTTTTTTTTTGCCTTTAAACCACTTTTGATCTTTGCATGCTTGTTATTCAGAGCCTAGTGAAGTGATTACAAAGAATATTCATTTTTGGCTCCTACAAGAGTAAATAGATCATTTAAATTGTACAGATTCGATTCAGTTCAAATTTTTAAACTTTTACTGAGTAACTATGCACATACCCAGAACTGTGTTAGCCACAGTAGAGTACTCACAAAGGCAAATGTCTTAGAGGAACTCACAGTTTCATCATAGAGACAGATAAATTAAATTAATAAATATTTCTGATAAATAGAATGGGCTTCCATAAAAGCAGTGAGTAATATAAAACAAGAATCATCGAAGTGTGGGAGAAAGAGAGGTTAATTCTAACCGAGGAACAGGAAATATTTCCTAGAGAAAGCAACATTCTGGCTACAATTAAAAGTGTATTAATCTTCTTTGGGTCGTAGGTAACAGAAATAAAGTTCAAACTAGCTTAAATAAAAAAGACACTTTGGGCCCAGTGCGGTGGCTCACACCTGTAATCCCAGCACTTTGGGAGGCCGAGGTGGGCAGAATCACGAGGTCAGGAGATCGAGACCACCCCGGCTAACCAATGGTAAAAAAAAAAAAAAAAAAAAAAAAAAAAAAAAAAAAAAGTGGAAACCGCCCGTCTCCTACTAAAAAATATAAAAAATAGGCGGGCGTGGTGGCGGGCGCCTGGTAGTCCCAGCTACTTGGGAGGCCTGAGGCAGGGGAGACGGCCGTGAACCGGGGTGGAGCTTGCCAGTGAAGCCTGAGATCGCGCCAGTGCACTCCAGCCTGGGGCGACAGAGAGAGACTACCGTCTCAAAAAAAAAAAAAAAAAAAAAAAAAAAAAAAAAAAAAAGGACCAGTTTTTGTCGGCTTATGGAATAGGATTTCTTGCTTTAGGCAAGGCTAGATCCAAGAGTTAACAAGACTTTGCCAGGCTTAGCTTTCCTCTTTGTGACTTTTTCACAGACAAGTTCTCCACCAAGATGACTGCCAAAGATAGAAACTTACATACTATGTTAGTCCAGTTAGGCCTCTATTTTTTTAAAAATGCCATAAACTGGGTAACGTAGGCAACAGAAATTTATTTCTCACAGCTCTAGAAGCTGGGAAGTCCCAGATCAAGATGCCAGCAGATTCAGTGTCTGATGAGGGCCCACTTTCTAGACAGCCGTCTTTTAGCTGTAACCTTTTTAATTTGTTGAGTAACCTCCATACTATTTTCCATAACGGCTGTACTAATTTACATTCCTACCAACAGTGTGCAAGAGTTCACTTTTCTCCACATCCTCACTAACACTTGTTTTCCTTCATCTTTTTAAATAGTAGTCATTCTAACAAG
Organism: Rhinopithecus bieti; assembly: GCF_001698545.2. NCBI lineage: Eukaryota > Metazoa > Chordata > Mammalia > Primates > Cercopithecidae > Rhinopithecus > Rhinopithecus bieti. Next base: position 462,428 of record NW_016825275.1, on the reverse strand, counting down.
TGTGTGGTTATATCTCATCGTGATTTTAATTTGCATTTCTCTGATAATAGTGATAATGAGCATTAAATACCTATTGGCCACTTTTGTGTCTTCTTTTGAGAAATGTCTATTTAGATCCTTTGGCCATTGTTGTAATTTAATTTATTTTTATTTACTTAGTTTTAATATTTATAAATACATAAAACTTGTACAAATATGCAGGGTACATGTAATATTTTGATACAAGTATACAGTGTGCAATGATCAAATCTTAGTAATTGGGATATTCATCCCTTCCAACATTTATAATTTCTTTTTAAAATTTATTTTCAATTATGGGTTTCAGAACATTTATAATGTTGTTTGTGTTGGGACATTCCAAATATTTTCTTCTAGCTATTTTGAAATATAACAATAAATTATTGTTAACTAGAGTCACGCTGTATCTTCTTTCTTTCTTGTTTTTTACTTTTATTTTAAGTTCATGGGTACATCTGCAGGATATGCAGGTTTGTTATGTGGGTAAATATGTGTCATGGGGGTTTGTTGTACACATTATTTCATCTCTCATGTATTAAGCCTAGTATCCATTAGTTTTGCCCACTTTTTCATAGGATTATTTGTTTTCTTACTGAGTAGAGTTCCTTATATATTTTGCATGTTAACACCCCTTGTCAGATGTGTGGTTTGCAAATGTATTCTCTTATTTCACAAGTTGTCTCTCAACTCTGATTATTGTTTCCTTTGCTGTGCAGAAGCTTAAAATCTTAAAATGTATATGCAACCATGCAAGACCCTGAAGAGCCAAAGCAACCTTGAGCAAAATGAACAAGCTGGAGGCATCACATTACCTGATTTTAAAACCTAGTAATTATTTAAATGTAATGGGAACTAGCTATTTGAAGTATATCTTGCGATAAGTACTTTTGTAAAGCAATAAATTAAACTGCCAATTGAAACACTGGCCTTTAATCTAGAACCAGAAATACTATTTGACCCAGCAATCCAATTACTGGGTATATACCAAAAGGAATATTAATCATTCTACTGTGAACACACATGCACACGTATGTTTACTGCAGCACTATTTACAATAGCAAAGACATGGAACCAACCCAAATGCCCATCCGTGATAGACTGGATAAAGAAAATGTGGTACATATACACCATGGAATACTATACAACCATAAAAAGGAATTGGATCACATCCTTTGCAGGGACATGGATAAAGCTGGAAGCTATCATCTTCTGCAAATGAACAAAGAAACAGAAAACCAAATACGGCATGTTCTCACTCATAAATGGGAGCTGAACAATGAGAACACATGCACACAGAGAGGGGAACAACCCACACTAGGGCCTATTAGGGAGTGGGTGGGGACAGGAGGGAACTTAGAGGATAGGTTAATAGGTGCAGCAAACCACCATGGCACATGTATACCTATGTAACAAACCTGCATGTTCTGCACATGTATCCCATTTTTTTTAGAAGAAAACTTAAAAAAAGAAACATTGGCCTTTATTTTTTATGTTTTGTAAGTCTGAATTATTATATATTGACTTGACTTAGAATAGCGTGTACTCAGACTGTCTTTTTTTAAAAAAATGAATTTTAATCCGTTTAAAATGTAATTCAACTTAAGCTTTAGAGCGTTGCCTGTTTCCAGTGAATGATTAATGAATATAAATACACGCTTCCTTGAATTTATATCAGTAATCATAAAATCGTCTATCAGTTTTAAAAGCCTATTTGTACCAGGCATTTGTTTGTTCCTTGGCATAGCAGTGACTGGATATGAATTAATTTTATGATTCACAGAATCCCTGTGGGCTTATGGTGATATGGGCGTTTGAAATCAGTCCAATTGATGTTTTAATCCTTTCTGTCCTTCAAGAAGTGGAATTAAAATCTATGTTTTTGTTATTTAGTATTTGTTGCACTAAGCTAAGATTACAGATAAAACGTAGAATTAGATCCTTGCTAAATGGATTCATAATCTAAATTAAACAGATATACAGGATACTGACCTTGAGAAATAAATTGTAGGAGTGACAACTTGGTGAAAAAACTCAGGAACAAACCAAAGAATCTAAAGAGAGATAGTAACGTATTCTAGTATTAATATTTGCTGGTAATGAACGAAGGCAGAGAATGAAAAGGTCAATTTCTGAATCTGGTTCTCCCCTGAACTTCTTGCATAAGTTTGAGCATGGCTCCTCTCTTCATCCTGCATTATTTTCTGTATCTTCAAGATGATTCAACCTTTACAAAGAAGTTGGAGTCATGTATGAAATAATAAACATGAAACACTCGAAGTTTCTCAGAATAAAGTTTCCACAGCAAAATGAAATAATAACAGGGATACACTGCATGATTTACTGCTGATAGCTTATCTTATAAAGCGAGTAAATTAGGGGCTGAAATTTTACATATTAGAAGGATTTATTTCAAAAACGATTTTAAGAAATATACAATCAGTAAATTTGAAATAAACCAAATCTATAAAACTTTGATTCACATACAACTTTTGGAAAACATCTTGAATTATTCAAAGTTGTACCTTTGTGGATTTGATTAATACCCAACACATGAGGCAATTCTTTAGGATAAGTAATGTGTTAAATCGGTGGTACTCAGAGATATATTACATTTGAGCCATTGATAATAGTGAAGTATTATTAAATGACAATTTCATTTAATTGTCATTTCCCAAGTTCCCAAATTTGGTTGAAAATTTCCCAAGGTGGTTGAAAAACTTGTATATAGCAAGACCATATTGCATATTATTAACTTCTGCTGTTAACTAGTTAATAATTTATTATTAAATAATAACCAAATCCATATAACTGTTATGTGCCTTTTAAATATTTTCTATAATATTAAATATATTTTCTAATATAGAAATTGAAAGTCTTGAACCTCTCTAGATTACAAGCAAAAAACCATATGTGCCATCTCCTATTAAAGTGAATTGTCAATTAAGGAACATTTTGTGACACTGGATTAAAGACCCTAAGAACTAATAGTGATTACAATGTAATAATTAGTATGGAATCATAGACAATTTCAGAATACATAAAATTAGTTTTTTAAAAGTTGCCTAATCCTATATTGAAATAAACCACTGCATATGATCATATGATTTTTTTTTTAATTTATAAGAAAAGAGATTTAATTGGTTTTGCAGGCTATACAGGAAGCATGGTGCTGGCATCTGCTTGGTTTCTTTTTTTTTTTTTTAAATTATACTCTAAGTTTTAGGGTACATGTGCACAACGTGCAGGTTTGTTACATATGTATACTTGTGCCATGTTGGTGTGCTGCACCCATCAACTCGTCAGCACCCATCAACTCATCATTTACATCAGTTATAACTCCCAATGCCATCCCTCCTCCCTCTCCCTCCCCATAATAGGCCCCGGTGTGTGATGTTCCCCTTCCTGATTCCAAGTGACTTCATTGTTCAATTCTCACCTCTGAGTGAGAACATGTGGTGTTTGGTTTTCTGTTCTTGCAATAGTTTGCTGAGAATGATTGTTTCCAGCTGCATCCATGTCCCTACAAAGGACACAAACTCATCCTTTTTTATGACTGCATAGTATTCCATGGTGTATATGTGCCACATTTTCTTAATCCAGTCTGTCACTGATGGACATTTGGGTTGATTCCAAGTCTTTGCTATTGTGAATAGTGCCGCAATAAACATACGTGTGCATGTGTCTTTGTAGCAGCATGATTTATAATCCTTTGGGTATATACCCAGTAATGGGATGGCTGGGTCATATG